>NW_016937870.1:0-8302 GCF_001483705.2 Eufriesea mexicana
AACAATGCTATTCTCTGCAGATGTAATGGGATCGGGTCCATTTTACCCATTTTATCGAAAAAAATGATAATATTATAAGGAATCGATGAACCCGACGACCGACTTCGCTGAAAATGCACCAAGTATTGTTATTTACGGGATAATGCTATTCTGGGAAGTTTTTGGAAGATCGGCTGAAGCAGTCAGATTATATTGAGGAAAATCGAAAATTTTCTTCAGTATTGTTGCAGCCGCGGAACGATTTCGCAGAAATTGCACCTAATAATGTTATCCAGTGAATAACGCTATTCTGCGCAGTTTTGAGAAGATTGGTTGAAGCGGTCAGATTTTATCGAAAAAAATCGAATATTTCCTAATTAATCGATGAAGCCGACGACCGATTTCGTTGAAAATGCACTAAATGTTCCTTAGCGATAAACGATATTCCGTGAGGTTTTGAGAAGGTAGGATGTAATGGTCAGACTTCATAGAAGCTTTTCCTAAAAATCGATTACGCCGCATACCGATTTTGCTGAAAATTTTCCAAATGCTGTTATTCTGCTCAGTTTTGAGAATATCAGCTCAAGCGGTCTGATTTTATCAAAGAAATCGTATATTTCCTTAAAAATCGATGAAGCTGACGATTATTTTGTTGGAAATGCACCAAATGTTCTTTAGCGAATAACGACATTCCGAGAAGATTTGAGAAGATCGGATGAAGTGGTCAAATTTTATAGAAGATTCTCCTGGGAATCCATTCAGCCGCATACAGAATTCGAGGAGAATGCACCAAATGCTGTTGTTCTGTTCAGCCTTGAGAACATCGGATGCATTGATCACATTTAATCTAAAGGAAAGCGAATATTTTCTTAAAAATCGATGACGTCGCTTACTGATTTCGCTGAAAAGTAACCAAATGCTGTTATTCAGTGAATAAAGCTATTTTGTGCAGATTTGAGGAGAGCGGATGCATCTTTCACGTTATGTCAAGAAAACGGAATATTTTATTATAAATCGACGATGCCACAGACCGATTACGCTGAAAATGTATGAAATGATGTTATTCGGTGGCTATCGCTGTTCTGTTCAGTTTTGAGGAAATTGGCTGCAGTGGTGAGATTTAGTCGAAAAGAAATCGAACGTTTTTTTAAAAATCGTTGAAAACTACGAACGATTACACTGAAAATGCGCCAAATGTTGTTATTCAACGAATAACGCTATTCTGTACAGTTTGGAGAGGATCGGTTCAAGCGGTTATATTTTATATAACAAATGCTAATGTTTCTTTAGGAATCGATGATGCCGACCAACGATTTCATTGAAAATGTACCAATTGTTTTTGTTTGGTGAATAACGATATTCGGTGCTGTTTTGGAATGATCGGATGTAATGGTCAGATTTTATAGAAAATTATAGTAGAAATCGATTAAGCCGCATACCTATTTCGCTGAAAATCCAACAAATGATGCTATTCTGTTCAGTTTTGAGAAGATCGGATGCAATGGTCAGGTTCTAACGAAAGAAAATCGAAAATTTTCTTAAATATCGATGATATCGCGGACCAATTTCGCTGAAAATGCACCACTTGCTGATGGTCAGGCAATAACGCTGTTCTGTGCATTTATGAGAATATCGGCTGCAGCGGTCAACGTTTATCGAAAAAAATCGAAAGTTTTTTCAACTATCGTCTAAGTGGCGGTCCGATTTCGCTGAAAATGCAGCAAATACTGGTATTCAATGGACATTGCTATTCTGCGAAGTGCTGGTAACACCGGCTGCGCCAGTGATATTTTATTAAAGAAATCGAAAATTTTCATAAATATCGATGAAGCCGCAGACCAATTTCACTGAAAATCACATTATACGGTTGTTCAGTGAATAACCCTTTTCTGCGCAGTTTTGAGACGATCAGCTGAAGCGGTCCGATTTTATCAAAAATATCTAATATTTCCTTAAAAATCGATGAAGCCGACGATCGATTTCGTTGGAAATACTCCAAACGTTCTTTAGCGAATAGCGATATTCCGTGGAGTTTTGAAAATATCGGATGTAGCGGCCAGACTTTATAGAAAATTTGCCTAGGAATCAATTAAGCCGCGTACGGAATTCGCTGAGAATGCACCAAATGCTGTTATTCTGTTCAGCTTTGACAAGGTCGGATGCAGTGGTCAGTTATTATCGAAAGAAACTCGAAAATCTTCTTAAATATCGATGAAGCCGCTGACCGATATCGCTCAAAATTCACCTAATTTTGTTATTTAGTGGATAACGCCATTCTGCGCAGTTTTGAGAAGATCTGCTGAAGCGGTCAGATTTTATCGAAAGAAAGTCGAATATTTGCTTATTAAACGGTGATGCCGAAAACCGATTTCCCTGAAAATGTAGCAAATGATGTTATTCAGTAAATAACGCTATTCTGTGCAGTTCTGAGAATATCGGCAGCAGCGGACAGATTTTATCAAAAAGAATCGAATATTCTCTTAAATATCGATGAAGCTGGGGACCGGTTTCGATGAAATTGCACCTAGTACTGTTATTCAGTGAATAACGCTATTCTACGCAGTTTTGCGAATATCGGATGAGGTGGACAGTTTTTAGCAAAAAGAATGGAATGTTTTTTTAAAAGACGATGAAGCCGACCATCGATTTCGTTGAAAATGCACCAAATGTCTTTATTTAGCGGATAACGCTATTCTGCGGAGTTTTGAGAAGATCGGCTGAAGCGGTCAGATTTCATGGAAAAAATAGAATATTACCTTAAAAATCGATGATGCCGACGACCGATTTAGTTGAAAATGCACTAAATGCTGTTGTTTAGTGAATAAAGCTGTTCCGTGCAATTTTGGGAAGATCGGATGTAGTGGTGAGATTTTATACAAAGTTTTCCTAGAAATCGATTAAGCCGCATACCGATTTCCCAAAAAATTCATCAAATGCTGCAATTCCGTTCAGTTTTGAGAAGATCGGATGCAGTGGTCAGATTTTATCGAAAGAAAGTCGAAAATTTTTTACATATCCATGAAGCCGCGTAGCGATTACGCTGAAAATGCACCAAATGCTGATGACCAGATCTGTAACGCTATTCTGAGAAGTACTGTGATGATCGGCTGCAGCAGTCAGATTTCATCGAAAAAAATTGAAAATTTTCTTAAATATCGATGAAACCGCAGACCGATTTCGCTGAAAATACACATGATACGGTTATTCAGTGAATAACACTATTCTGCAATGTCTTGAGGATGTCGGCTGAAGCGGTCAGATTTTATCAAAAAAATCGGATATTTCCTTAAGAATCTATGAAGCCGACTATCGATTTCGTTGAGAATTCACCAAATGCAGTTTAGTTTTGAAAAGGTCGGCTGCAGTGGTCAAATTTTATCGAAAAGAAATCGAACGTTCTGTTAAAGATCGTGGAAGCCGCCGACCGGTTTCATTGAAAATGCACCAAATGTTTTTATTGAATGAACAACACTTTTCTCTGCAGATTTAATGAGATCGGATTAATTTTACCCATTTTATCGGAAAAATCGATTATTTCCCTATAAATCATTGTATTCGTGGACTGATTGCTTTGAAAATGTAGCAAATGCTGTTATTCAGTTAACAACGCCTTTCTGGGATGGTTTGAGGATTTCGGCTGCAGCTGTCAGATATAAACGAAAAAAATCGAAAATTTTCTTAAATATCAATAAAGCCGCTGACCGATTTCGCTGAAAAAGCGCATGATACGGTTATTCAGTGAATAACGCTGTTCTGCACTGTTTTGAGGATGTCGGCTGAAGCGGTCAGATTTTATCAAAAAAATCGGATATTTCCTTAAAATCGATGAAGCCGACTATCGATTTCTTTGAATAGTCACCAAATGCTGCAAATCTGTTCAGTTTTGAGAAGATCGGCTACAGTGGTCAGATTTTATAGAAAAAAATCGAAAATTTTCTTAAATATCATTGAAGCCGTGGACCGATTGTTCTGAAAATGCAGCAAACGCTGTTATTCAGTGAATAATGTTATTCTGTGAATATTTGAGGAGTTCGGCTGCAGCTGTCAGATACTAACGAAAAAATATCGATAATTCTCTTAAAAATCGATGAACTCGACGACCGATTACGCTAAAAATGCACCAAATACTTTTCAGTGAATATCGCTATTCTGCGCAGTTTTGAGAAGATCGGTTGAAGCGGTCAGATTTTAGAGAAAATTTTCCTAGTAGTCGATTAAGCCGCATACCGATTACGCTGAAAATGCACCAAATGCTGTTGTTCAGTGAATGACGCTATTCTGTGCAGATTTGAGGAGATCGGATGCACTTTTCCCATTATGTCGAAAAAAATGGAATATTTTATTAAAAATCGATGAAGCCGTAGACCGACTACGCTGAAAATGCAGAAAATGATGTTACTCAATGACTAACGCTGTTCTGTGCAGTTAAGAGGGGATCGGACAGAGCGGTCAGATTTCATAAAAAAGAATGGAATACTTTTTTAAAAATCGGATGAAACTCACCGATACCTCTCAAAATCTACCAAATGCTGTTATTCAGTGAATAACACTATTCCGTGCAGTTTTGAGAGGTTCAGATCAAGTGGTCAGATTTTATCGAATATTTTAATAAAAATTGATGTGGCCGCCCGCGGATTTCTCTGAAGATACACCAAATGCTGTTATTCAGTGAATAAGGCTATTGTGTGCAGATTTATGGAGATCGGATTCATTTTTCACATTTTATCGAAAAAATCGAATATTTTCTTAAAAATCATAGAAGTCGTGGGCCGATTGCTCTGGAAAAGTAGCAAATGCAGTTATTCAGTGAATAATGCTATTGTTTGTAGTTTTGAGAGGATCAGTAGCAGCGGTCAGATTTTATCCAAGAATATCGGAAATTTTTTCGAATATCTATGAAGCCGCTTTCCGTTTCCGCTGAAAATGCATCAAATGCTGTTACTTTGTGATTAACGCTATTGTCTGCAGGTTTGAGAAGGTCGGATGCATTGGTCAGATATTATCGGGAAAAAATCGAATATTTTCGTTATTAATTTCTTCTTAATTGTTTGGTTACGGATAGTTATTCTTCGATGTGGTTGTACTGATGTCGGAAGTAGGATTGGTTTTCCATTGACTACCACCATCTATGCAATTAATATTTAAATTACATGAACACATAATAAATTCAATAGCCATCGGAGTATTCCTATATTATATTTGTTCATGTGTTACATATTGTTTTGTTCAGAATTAATTATTTTAACTTACTTGCCCGACGATTATTGTTATCGAATCGCGTACGCCGCCATATAGTTAATAATAACATACTAAATAGTAACAAATTTTGTCCAAATATTGCATAATAAGGTTGCCCAGAAGTCCAGCTTTGCGGTACACATATAAAGGATCATAAATTGATCGCAGATATCGAGTAATTCCTTAATATTCCAAGTGCTGAACCATCTGCCCATTTCTATTCGCTTCTTGTCCTTATCACTAGGTTTAAACGGTATGCTTGCTCATTCTAAGTTCATGTTACTTTTCGGCGACAGTACCGCGAATTGATAACATTTCAAGAATTCTCGGACAATATTTTGGCAGCCGCGCCTTAAAACTTTCAGTCGATTTCGCGACTTTGTATCTGGATAACATAACATGATAGGAGGGTGCTTGGTGACCAATTCCAAGAAACTACGTCATTTCCTAGAATTCTTTGCCCAAAAGTTTGCTTGACTTACAGTACATTGTAATTATTTTACTTACCTCATACTTACCCTATACTCATCTTACTTACTTACCTTCCCTTACTTGCTTTCCCTTCCTTACTTACTTTAATTCTTCTTCATTTATATACCATTTGCACAAATATTACCCACCCTCCATTTTCAGATTTCAAAGCGAACATTGAAAATTTATAACAGATCTGCTACGGCTTAAACATTCTGCGTAGCTCTTAGCTTGGTATAGTTTTCCAAAAATTATTCTTCGGATAGAGATAGCAATTACCAGATCTCACCAAGAGGAAGTGGCTACGCATTGAGACCCGACATACGCCTACTTGCCCTATCCGTCTCAAAAGTTCACTAATCAATTTGGAATATTATATTTCGTATCTTACAAAGGGGACATCGATTCGACATACTACAACTCTATTGCTGTGACAATAAGATAACTCATTTCTCATAAAAATAAAGAACAAAATATAGAACACGCGAAACCAAGTATTTCAAATATATTTAACAAATTAATTCTCGTGTTCTTTTATTGTTATCTTCTCCTTAAAATTTAGATTAATTCATATATCATTTAATTCAATTAAGAAATATATTGTATGTGTGATACATAAAGGAAATTATTAATCATTTAGCTGTTGTCATTTGTAGAATCAATTTTTCCTTAGAGATACTTAATAATAACACCATATTTGATGTAAGAAGTCCATTCTTCAGATTATGACATATAACTAATTAATATTAACATGAATTGTTTAATATTATTTAAAATTGATAATTAACGTTACATCAATATACAACTAATTTCCAAATAAAATAAGTTATATTTTAATTTTAATGCAGCTTGTAAAATATTTTGTCTATGTTCTTTCTATTGTAATAGGTGTAAAACTATGATTTACAACACAAATTTCTGAAGATTGACCAAAATATAAATCTGCAGGTAAGCAAAATATATTAAATTCATTTGTTCGTTCAGGAACTGTACTAATTTTAATACACAACAATGAAATTTCTCAAGTATGAATTACATCAGTTGCTGAAATTAATAAAGGTAAAGGGAGCTTCATTGAGCTACTATATACCAATATCGGTATGAAGTAAACGAAAGTGATGAATTATAGAGTAAATCATTATAGAAGAACCAAACTCAATACTATTATGTTCTGGATGCTCATAAAACCTACATCATTGATGTTGAATCGATTTAATTGTAAAAAGGGCTTAAAGATTCATCAGTAAGGTATAGAAATCTTAAAGATGCAATACAAATAAATAATGAAATAGTTGTAGGATTAATTGTACAGTTTATTTGGGTTAGATGATCCTTTGATAAATATATATGCACACACATATTATTTAGAATATCCACATTCATAGAAATAGTTACAGGTATAAGTATTAGTATAAACACTACAATACAATTACGTAAATATATTAAATTATCGGAATTAAGAGAATGTGAATATTAAAAGAAAATTTAATTGCGTATTGAAATTTTTAATAAGAGAAATATACTCCATATTCTAGTGTTTCTATCTCATGATATTCTTCTGCCATACTAAAATCTTAGTTATATAATTACAGAATTGAACAGTCGTTAAATGAATAATAGAATTGAGGATGATTTACTAATAGTTCCTACGATGATGGAAAAAATTTAAATATTATTTATCATAATATTATTTCAGACACAACCTGTGATTCATGAAACAGATATCAAATTGTCATTACGTTTGGGACATGTAAGTTTAGATTAATAGATATCCGCTCAATACCCTTCAAATTGGAAATTTCAGACACAACCTGTGATTCATGAAACAGATATCAAATTGTCATTACGTTTGGGACATGTAACAAATTCTTTACCCTCACCGTTCTTTCAATACCCTCTTTGTTATATTTCATCCACACCTATGCTTCGTGAGTTTAATTCTTTTCTCTTTTTGTCAGGCAGCCTGATATCTCGTTGCTCATCTCCTATTTTTTCAAATATCTTTGCGACGCAACACATGTGTCTACTTGTGCTGCAATGCAATAGCCAAATTGTGTCTCAAATATTCTTGTACATTCCACGTTCTACTTAACTACGGGGTATCTCATACCTTTCGTCATGTACAGCTTTAACTTCCTCATCGGTAGTCTTCATCACCTAATCTAGCTTAAGAAAAAATTTAAGGAATTAAGTGTCAAAGGTGCAATACAAATATGTAAATTAAGAAACATAGATAATAAGCACTTGTAAAATTTAGCTTACAAACTATTGTAAATTCTTCAGTAATAATATTTATAAGCAAGGATCAAATTAAATGAGACCGACTTTAAATTATTTGGTATATCTTAGGATAAATAAAAGCAACGCGGAATATTTAATGGAGTGAACTTTCCAGTCACATTAAGATACCATTTGTTTCACTATAGGAATGTTCATTCGTCAAGTGAATAACAGAAAGGACGATAATTTACAATTAATTCCAGCTATGATGAAAAAAATTTAACACTGATAGTCGTTCTGGTTGAAAGGTATGTGCTCCATGCACTTCAAATATGAGGGTGTCAGCACAGCCAGCTATTCCTCATACAGATAACAAATTTCCATTTACTATTGG
>NW_016937871.1:0-675 GCF_001483705.2 Eufriesea mexicana
GATAGGGTAGCTATTACTTTTGTCGCATATACTGCCATTCGGTGGAATCCTGCGCACTACTCTTTTCTCACATGCTCTACTCTGCTATCTGGTTGCCAGCATTGGTGGTGTCGGCACATTAGATATAGTTAGCCTGGGTTTGTTTAGGTTACGTTTGGTTTGGTTAGGGTAGGGTTGCTGTGACACTTGCTCTGCACACTGACTTTCGACGAATTTCTGCGCTCTACTGTAATCTAATATCCCATGCTTTCCTCTCGGAATTCCAGAAATAGTGGCCGCGGCGGGTAAGGCTGTGTTAGGTTACGTTCGATTAGGTTACGTTTGTTTGGGATAAGTTAGGTTTTCTTTGACCTTCGTGCTATGCACTGCCATCCTAGGGACCTGTGTGCTCTACTGTGCTCTATCATATTCTGCTTGCCTGTGGGGAAGCCAGCAATAGTGGTCGCGGCGCGTTAGGTTGAGCATCGATTCGTTCGGTTACGTTACGATTGGTTAGGCTAGCAGGGGATAGCAAGGATAGCATTGTGTTTTGTGCCGTATTCCGCTATTAGGTGGATCTCTGCGGCCTACAGTACCTTAATATTTTCAGCTTGGCTCTGGCAAGGTCAGCAGGGGGGGGCGGCACGTTATGGTCAGTCGCGCTACGTTAGGTTAGGTTGGGTTAGGCTACGATTC
>NW_016937872.1:0-707 GCF_001483705.2 Eufriesea mexicana
CACACATCCACACATCCATAAATTCATCCATCCATACATCCATCCAACCATACATTCATCCATGCATACATCCATACATACATCCACCCATCCATACATCCATCGATCCATACATCCATACAGCAATCCATCCATCCACCCATCCATACATGCATACACACATCAACACATATATCCATACATACACAAATACATTGGTCCATACGTACATCCATACATACATCCGCACATACATCCATACATCCACACATACATCCAAAAGACCATCCATCTATCCATACATCCATACATACATCAACTCATACATCCTTCCATCCATACATCCATACATATATACATACATACATCAACACATCCGTACATCCGTACATTCGTACATCAATACGTCCTTACATCCATACATCCATACATCCATATATTCGTAAATACACACATCCATGCATCCATGCAACCATTCATACATCCAACCGTACATCCGTCCAACCATACATCCATACATTCATAAATACGTACATCCATAAATCCATCCATCCATACCCCAATCCATCCGTACAACCATCCACCCATACATACATACATATATACATACATATATACATACATCCGTGCATGCGTCAATCCATACCTCAAACCGTTCACACGTCCATCCATCCATACATACATCCGTCCATACATCCACGCACCCATACAACTACCCACCCAAACAT
>NW_016937873.1:0-202 GCF_001483705.2 Eufriesea mexicana
GTATAAACTGCTATTAGGTGGATTCCTGCTCAGCGCTGACGTCTGCTATATTCTGGCTGGCCCCGGGGAGACCAGCAATAGCGGTCGCTGCTGGATATGTTGAGTGATGCTACGTTTGGTAAGGTTATGTTGGTTTGGCTTACGTTTGGCTAGCCTCGGATTTTCCGATATACACTGCGGTTGTATGGAATTGTTCGCGCCG
>NW_016937874.1:0-538 GCF_001483705.2 Eufriesea mexicana
ACATTTTCGACTAATATCGTGGTGAGCTATCTTTCTTGCATAAATAAGGAGGAAAGATACTATTGGCGTGCTATGGCCATTGCATTGATATAGAATGTGTTTGGAAAACTCAATTTTATTGACATTTTCGACACATATCGTGGTGGGCTATCTTTCTTTCATAAATAAGTAGGAAGGATACAATTGGCGTGCTACAGCGGTCGCTATGCTATAGAATACGGCAGGAAAATTCAACTTTATTGACATTTTCGACTAATATCGTGGTGACCAATCTTCCGTGCATTGGAAAGGAGGAAAGATACTTTTGGCGTGCTATATCCATTGCAATGCTATAGAATGTGGCTGGAAAACTCAATTTTATTGGCATTTCCGGCTAATATAGTGGTGAGCTAAGTTTCTTGCAAAAATAAGGAGGAAAGAAAATATTGGCGTGCTATAGCCATTGCAGTGATATAGAATGTCTTTGGAAAATTCCAATTTATTGACATTTTCGACTTACATCGTTGTGAGCTAACTTTCTTGCATATATAAGGAGGAA
>NW_016937875.1:0-809 GCF_001483705.2 Eufriesea mexicana
GTAGCTCAACAGAGCGAGCCGCGACCACTGCTGCCGGACTCGACAGACAAAAGCGGAAAGCAGAAGAGCATAGTAGACCACAAGTACTCTCTGGGTAATAGTTTATAGTGCGGAAGTCGTAGCCACCGAAACCGTATATAAACTAACATAACCTAATCAATCATAAATCAACATAACGTTCCGCGACTATTGCTGTCCTCCACGGGGCCAAGTATAGTATAGTAGAGCACAGTCGAATGCAGAAATCCTACGAACAGCAGTGTATAGCACGAAAGACAGAGATAACATGTCCGAGCTTGACATAACCCAACCTCACTAAACGTGACATAACACTACCTAACGTGCCGGGACCTCTATTTCTGGCCTCGCCAGAGCCAAGCAGGATATACTAGAGCACAGCGGAGCGCAGAAATCCAGCGCATTCCAGTGAATATAAATCACTGAAGCCGCAGATATCCTATCATAACCAGACCTAACCTAACATATGCAAACGCAGAATAACTCAATATAGCGTGCAAGGACCACTGCCTCTGGACTTCCCATTGCATAGCAGAATATAGTAGAGCACAGTAGAACACAGTAATCCAAGGAATAACAGTGCATAGCACGAAAGTAAAAGCTTTCCCCACCTAACATAGCCTAACCTAACCGCATCGAACGTTACCTAGCTGAACCCAACGTGACGCGGCCGCGAATGTTCGCCTTCCCATCGCCTGGCAGAGTGTAGTAGAGCAATGTTGAGCGCAAAAATCCACAAAACACCAGTGAGTAGCACAATATCCGAAGATATCCCAACCTAACCTGACATA
>NW_016937876.1:0-1390 GCF_001483705.2 Eufriesea mexicana
TCCATACATCCGCCCAGTCATACATCCACCTCATCCATACATCCATCCCATCCATACATCCATTGATCCATAAATCTATCCATTCATACAACCATCCAACCATGCATCCATACATCCACACATCCATACATCCATAAATCCTACCATCCGTACTTCCTACCGACGATGCATCCATCCGTACATACATCCTTCCATACATCCATTCATCCATACATACACCCATCCATACATCCATTCACTCATACATCCATCCATCCATACATACATACATAAACACATCCATACATACATACATCCATTCATCCCTACATCCATACATCCACACATCCATATATCCATACATCTATACACCCTTACATCCATAGATCCGAACATCCATCCAGCCGTATATCCGCCCAACCATACATCAATACACTCATACAACAATACAACCTTAAATCCATCCATTCATACATCCATACATTCATACATCCATACATCCACCCTTCCATACGTCCATAAAGCCATACATACGTGCACTCATCCATCCATACATACATCCATATATACATCCATACATTTGTCCATAGATCCATACATACACCCACAGACACATACATACACACGTCCATAGATACATGCGTAAATACATCCATACATACATCCATACATACATGCATACATACATCCATACAAACATCCCTACATAAATAACACATCCATTCATCCACCCACACATTCATACATCCATGCATCCGTACATCCGTACATTCGTACATCCATACATGCATACACACATACATGCATACATACATAACTCATATACGTCCATACATCCATACATACATACAAACATACATCCATACACACATACATCCATCGATCCATACATCCATACATCCATACATCCATCCACCAATCCATCCATCCATCCATTAATGCATACACACATCAATACGAAGGTCCATACATACACTCATACATTCATCTATACATACATCCATACATACATACATCCATCCATACATACATCCATCCACCCATACATACATAAATTCTCCATTCATACCTCAATCTATCCACACATCCATCCATACATACATACATCCATCCGCACATACACGCATCCATACATGCATCCACCCAAACATAATCCATCCATATATCCATCCATCCATACATCCATCCATCCATGAATCCATCCATGCACCACACATCCATCCATACATCCATCCTTCCATCCGTCCATACATCCATCCATCCATACATCCATCCTTACATCCGTCCATACATCCATCCATCCATACATCCATCTACGCGTACATCCATCCATCCACGCGTACATCAATCCATCCGTACATCTATTCCAAAATCCTTACATCCATTGATCCATGTATCCATACATACATCC
>NW_016937877.1:0-560 GCF_001483705.2 Eufriesea mexicana
GGCTCTGACTTCTCTGATATACACTACGATACTATGGATTTCACCGTTCTACTGTCCACTAATATGTTCTTAGTGGCTCTGGGGTTGCCAGCAATAGTTGTCACGGCACATTAGACTGAGTTATTTTACGTTTGGTTATGTCACGATTGGTTTGGTTAGGAGAGGGTGGCTTCAACTTTACTCCACCCTCCTCTAATACGTTCTGCTTGGCTGTATGGAGACCAGCAATGTTGGTCGCGATAAGTTAGGTTGAGTCAGATTGCGTTTGGCATGGCTAAATTAGGATGGGTTAGGTAAGGGTTGCTGTGTCCCTTGTGCTACATACTGCTATTCTATGTATCCCTGCTCCCGGCTGCGCTCTTTCACATTCTGCATGTCTCTGCGGAAGCCAGCAATTGAGGTCGTGGCACGTTATGTGAAGCTATGTTACGTCCGGTTAGGTTAGGTTAGCATGCGTTTGGCAGAGAATAGCATTTGCTTCTATGCTATACACCACCATTCGTCCGACTTCTTCTCCCCACAATGCTCTAGTGTACACTGCTTGTCTCTGTGGAAGACAG
>NW_016937878.1:0-1735 GCF_001483705.2 Eufriesea mexicana
ACACCCCTATTGCTCGCCTCCCCAGAGTAGAGCGGACCATCGTAGAGCAATATAGAGGGCGGAACAGCAGTGCTTAACACAGAACTCAAAGTAATCCTAACCAAGCCTTCCAAGCCTAACCCAACGAATCATAGCACAACTAAATCTTACGTGCCAGGATTATTATTACTGTTCGCCCCAGAGGCAAGCAGAATATACTTGAGAACAGCAGAGCGTAGAAATCACCGCATTGCAGTGTATAGCACAAATGCCAGTCATATCATGTCCAAGCTTGATACAACGTAGCCTATCCAAGCGTGGTGTAACTAAGCATGACATGACGTGTCGAGTATTTCTGGCCGCCCCAGAGCCAAGCAGAGCATATTAGATCACACTAGAAACGTAGCCTATCCAAGCGTGGTGTAACTAAGCATGACATGACGTGTCGAGTATTTCTGGCCGCCCCAGAGCCAAGCAGAGCATATTAGATCACACTAGATCGCAGTAATCCACCGAAAAGCAGTGAATAGCACTAAACTCGAGGATATCCCAACACAACCTGTCCTAACATAACCTAACCAAACTTCACGTAACTCGGCATAACGTGATGCGACCACTGCTGCTGGCATACCCGGAGCCAAGCAGAGTACAGTAGAGGACTGTAGATCGCAGAAATCCACCGACAAGCGGTGTATACGACGTAAATCAATGTCATACAGACCAAACTTAACCCAACCTAACATAACTAAACATAACCTAGCTCCACACGAAGTGCTCCCCATCCCTATTTCTCGCGTCCCCAGAGTCGCGCGGGATATAGTAGAGCAATATAGAGGGCGGACTTCCTCCGAACCGCTGTGCATAACACAGGAGTCAAAGAAATCCTAACCTAGCCTACAAAGCCTAACCCAACGAAACGTGGCCTAGCTCTAGCTTACGTGCCAGGAGTGCTTGTTCTGGCCGCCCCAAAGCCATGCAGAACGTACCAGAGCACAGTAGAGCGCAGAAATCCTCGGATAGCCGTGTGTAACACTAAAGTCCAAACGATCCCAACCTAACCTCACCGTAAGTAACATAACTGACAGTAGCATAGCTGAACCTAACTTGCCGAGACCACTCCCTCTGGCCATCCCAGAGTCAAGCAGAATATTCTAGAGCACAGCAGAACTTGGAAATCCAACGCATTGCAGTGCATAGGACAAGGCACAAACATATCCTGACCTAACTTCGCCTAACCTAACCTACCCAAACGTAGCGTAACCCAACATAACGTGACGAGAACAATATTGCTGGCCTTTCCAGCGCTAAGCGGAGCATATTATAGTACCTTAGAGTGCAGATATCCACCGAATGACGGTGTTTGGCACCAAAGACAATGTAGCCAATCCTAACCTAACCAAACGTAAGATAAGCAGACGTAGCTCAACTCAACCTAACGTACCAAGACCACCACTGCTGTCATATCCAGAGCCATGCAGAATATACTATATCACAGCAAAGCGCAGGTATCCACCGAAAAGCAGTGTATAGCGCAAAAGTCTAAGCTTTCTCATCCTAACATGACCGAACGTAGCATAACTCATCATAACGTGCCGCGGCCATTGCTGGTGGAATCCCCGGAGACATGCGGAATATAGTAGAGCACTGTAGATCACAGATGTCCCACGAAAAGCAGTGTACAGCACGAAAACAGAACCCATCCTAACGAAACATAACCTAACTGAACCTAACGTGCCGCGACTTCTGCTGCGCGCCA
>NW_016937879.1:0-265 GCF_001483705.2 Eufriesea mexicana
TACAGCTATTTCAGTACTATAGAATCTTACTGGAAAGTTCAATTTTTTGGACATTTCGATTTACATCGTGGTGAGCTAATTTTGTTGCATAAATAAGGATGAAAGGTTCTATTGGCATGCTATAGCCATTGCAGTGCTGTAGAATCTGAGTGGAAAATTCAATAATATTGACATTTTCGACTAATATCGTTGTGAGCAAATTTTGTTGCATAAATAAGGAGGAAGGATTCTATTGGCATGCTATAGCGATTAGAATGCTATAGAA
>NW_016937880.1:0-2149 GCF_001483705.2 Eufriesea mexicana
CCTTTCCGCGTAAATATGGACGAAGGATTGTATTGGTTTGCTATAGCCATAGCATTGCGATAGAATCAGATTGAAAAGTTCAAATTTATTGACATTTTCGTCTAATATTTCGGTGAGCAATCCTTTCTGCGTAAATAAGGAGCAAAGATTCTATTGGTTAGCTATAGCCAATGCATTGCAATAGAATCTAACAGGAAAGTACAATTCTATTGGCATTTTCGACAAATGTCGAGATGGGCAAACTTTTCTGCATAAATCAGGGGGAAAGAACATATCCGATTGCTATACCCATTGCATTGGGCTAGAATCTGACTGAAAGGATTAATTCTAATGACATTTTCAACTAATATCCTGTTGAGCAAACTGTTCTGCGCAAATGAGGAGGAAAGATTTCATTGGTTTGCTATAGCCATTGCATTGCTGCAGAATCTGACTGAAAAGTTCAATTCTATTTAGTAGAGGTGATCAAGCTTTTCCGCATAAATGACGTTGAATAATTCTATTGGTTTGCTATAGCCATTGCATTGCAATAGAATCTTAATGAAAAGTTCAATTTTATTGACATTTTCGACTAATATCGTGGTGGGCATGCTTTTCTGCGCAAATAAGGAGCAAAGATTTCATTGGTTTGCTAAAGCAATTACGTTACAATGGAATCTGACTGAAAAGTTCTATTCTATTGACATCTTCGACAAATATCGTGGTGAGATTTTCGCCATAAATAAGCAGGAACGATCGTATTGGTCTGCTACAGTCATTGCATTGCTATGGAAACTTACTGAAAACTTCAATTGTATTGATATTTTCGTCTAATATTGCGGTGAGCATACTTTTCTGCGTAAATAAGGTGGGAAGATTCTATGGGTATGCTATAGCCATTGCATGGAAATAGAATCAGCCTGAAAAGTTGAATTCCATCGACATTTTCGTCAAATATTGAGGTGAGAAGTCTTTTCTGCGTAAACATAGAGGTAAGGTTCTAGTGGTTTGCCATAGCCATTGCATTGCAATGGAAACTTACTGAAAAGTCGAAATTTAATGATATTTTCGACTAATATCGTGGTGAGAAATATATTCTACAAAAATAAGTAGGAGGGATCTTATTGGTTTGTTATAGCCATTGCATTTAACAGAACCTGGCTGAAAAGTTCATTTTTATAGACATTTTCGTCAAATATTGTTGTGAGCAGACATTTCTGCATTAATATGGACGAAAGATTCTATTTATTTGCTATAGCCATAGCTTTGCAACAGATTCTGTCAGAAAAGATCAATTCTACTGATATTTTCTACTAATATCCTATTGAGCAAGCTGTTCTGCGCAAATGAGGAGGAAAGATTTCATTGGTTTGCTTTAGCCATTGCATTGCAGGGAAATCTGACTGAAAAGTTCAATTCTATTGTTATTATCGACAAATATCGTGGTGAGCTAGATTTTCTGCATAAATAAGCAGGAAAGAACCTATTGGTTTGCTATAGCCGTTGCATTGGACTAGAATCTGACTGAACGGATTAATTTTATTGACATTTTCGTCTAATATTGTGGTGCGCAAGATTTTCCGTATAAATAAGGAGGAAAGACACTATTGGTTTGTTATAGCCATTGCATTGCAATAGAATCAGGCTGAAAAGTTCCATTCTATTGACATTTTCGTCTAATATTGCGGTGTGCAATCCTTCCGCATAAATAAGGAGGTATGATTCTTTCGGTTTGCTATAACCATTGTATTGCAATAGAATCAGTCTGATAAGTCCAATTTTATTGACATTTACGTCTAATATTATGGCGAGCAAGCCTTTCTGCATAATTAGGAGGAAAGATTCTATTGGTTTGCTATAACCAATGCATTACAGTAGAATCTGATTGAAAAGTTCAATTGTATTATCATTTTCGACTAATATCGCTTTGAGCAAATTACGTGCGCAAATAACGAGGAAAGATACTATTGGTTTGCTGTAGCCGTTGCATTGCAACAGAATCTGAATGAAAAGTTCTATTCAATTGAAATTTACGACTAATGTCGCGGTGAGCAAGTTTTTCCACATAAATAAGGAGGAATGTTACTATTGGTTTGCTATAGCCATCGCGTTGCAGCAGAATCTGACTGAAAAGTTCAATTCTATTTACATTATCGACAAAGATCGTGGT
>NW_016937881.1:0-523 GCF_001483705.2 Eufriesea mexicana
ACCTAAGCCAAACCAACGAAACGCAAACAAACAGCATAACTTAACATATCGTCCCGAGACCACTATTGCTGCACTCCACACAGCCAAGCAGGACATAGTAGAGCACAGTATGACGCAAAGCTCCACAGAATAGCAGTGTACAGCACAAAAGATGAAGATACCCCGGCCAAGCACAGCCAAACCCTCCCTAACCGAACATAGCCTAACACAGCATAACGTGCTGAGGTCACTATTGCTGACCTTACCGGTATACCGGTACCAAGCTGAAAACATCAGAGCACTGTAGGGCGCAGGAATCCACCTAATGGCAGACAATTGCACTAAAGTCAAAGCCACCCTCTCCTAACTTAACCAATGGTAACATAACCAAACGCAACCTCACTCAACGTAATGCGCGGCGATCACTATTTCCGGCCTCCCCAGAGCCATGCATGACATATTAGAGCAATATAGAGCGCAAGAGACGACAGAATAGCAGTGTAAAGCACAAAAGTCAACGCTACCCCATCCAAACGTTACGAAA
>NW_016937882.1:0-1070 GCF_001483705.2 Eufriesea mexicana
GTATTTGACTAGAGAGTTCAATCACATTGACGATTTCGTCTAATATCGTTGTGAGGGAAATTTCTTTTTATAAACAAGGAAAAATTCTATTGGTTTGCTATAGCCATTGCAATTCAATGGAATTTGAGTAGAAAGTTCAATTATAGTGAAATTTACGACTAATATCGTTGTGGGGGAGAATTTTCCAGAAAAATAGTTCAGAAAATTTCTATTGGTTTGCTACAGCCATTGCAATTCAATAAAATATGTATACAACGTACAATTATATTGTCATTATCGACTTATGTGGCGGTGAGCTGCATTTTTTACGTCAATATGGAGAAATAACTCTTTTGGTTCGCTATAGCCACTGCATTTCAAAAGAATTTGACAGGAAAGTTCAATTATTTTCACATTTTCGACAAATATCGTGGTGTGGTATCCTTTTTACGAAAATAAGGAGTAAAAATTATATTGGTATGCTATAGCCATTGCAATTCAATGAGATTTGAGTAGAAATTTCAATTATAGTGAAGTTTACGACTATATCGTTATGAACTGACTTTTATTTTTACATAAATAATCAAGAAGAATTCTGTCGGGTTGCTGTAGCCATAGCAATTTATCATAACTTGAAGGGAAAGTACAATTATATTGTCATTTCCGAATAGTATCGTGTTGAGCTAAGTTTTTTACATTTGTAGGGGAGAAAAATTCTTTTGGTTTGCTACAGCCACAGCAATTCAGTAGAATTTGACTAGAAAGTTCAATTATATTAACGTTTTCATCTAATATCGTTGTGAGGGAGCACTGTTTTTAAAAAAAATGGAAAATTCCATTGGTTTGCTGCAGCCATAGCAACTGAATAGAATTTGTATAGAAAGTGCAATTACATAGACATGTTCGACCAATATCGTGATCAGCTGACTTATGTACATAAATAGGCAGGAAGAACTCTATCGGTTTGCTATGGCCATTGCGAATCATCATACTTTGAACGGAATGTTAAATTATATTGACATTTCAAACTAGTATCGTGTTGAGCAAAGTTTTTTAAATAAATATGAGGGAAAAATTCTATTGGTTTGCTA
>NW_016937883.1:0-357 GCF_001483705.2 Eufriesea mexicana
TCCACCGCACATCAGTGTACAGCACAAAACACAAAGATATCCTATCCTAACCCAAACATACCTAACATACATGAACGTAACCTAACCCTACATATCGCACGCGGCAACAGTTCCTGGCCTCTCCAGAGACAAGCGGAGCATATTAGAGCAATGTAGAGTGCAGAAATCCACCGAGTGGCGGCGTAGAGCACAAAAGTCAAAGATACCCTCTCCTAACTTAAGCAAACGTAACGTAACCGTACGTAATCTATCTCAACATAACGTGCCGATATCGCTATTACTGGCCTCCACAGGGCCAACCAGAACATACTAGAGCACAGTCGAGCTTAGGAATACACCGAACAACAGTGTACACCA
>NW_016937884.1:0-581 GCF_001483705.2 Eufriesea mexicana
CTATAGAATCTGGCTGGAAATTTCATTTTTATTGACATTTTCGGGTAATATCGTGGTGAGCTAACTTTCTAGCTTAGATAAGGAGGAAGGAACCTATTGGCGTGCTTTGGCCATTGCAATGCTATTGAATCTGCCTGGAATATTCAATTTCATTGACATTTTCGTCTAATATCGAGGTGAGCTAATTTTCTTGCATAAATAAGGAGGAAAGATTTTATTGGCGTGCAATAGCCATTGCTGAGGTATAGAATCCGGTTGGAAAATTCCATTTTATAGACATTTTCGACTCTTATAGTGGTGAACTAACTTTCTTGCATAAATGAGGATGGAAGATCCCATTGGCGTGCTATAGCCATTGCAATGCTATTGAATCTGCCTGGAAAATTCAATTTTATTGACATTTTCGACATATATCGTGGTGAGCTATCTCCTTTGCGTACGTCGGGAGGAAGATTTCTATTGGCGTACTATACGTACTATAGCCATTGCAGTGGTTTAGAATCTGGCTGGAAAATACAACTATATTGTCATTTTCGACTAATATCGTGGTGAGCTAACTGTCTTGCATAAATAAGGAGGAA
>NW_016937885.1:0-248 GCF_001483705.2 Eufriesea mexicana
ATGAATGTACGCATGGATGGATGTATGGATGTATGTATGGATGTATGTATGGATGTATGGATGAATTGATGGATGGATGTATGGATGCGTGGATGTATGGTTGGATGAATGTGCGGATGGATGGATGGATGTATGGTTGTATGTATGGATGAATGTACGGATGAATGTATGGATGGATGAGTGGGTGGATGGATGGATTGAGGTATGAATGGACGAATGTATGGATGTATCGGTGGATGGATGTATGT
>NW_016937885.1:319-1195 GCF_001483705.2 Eufriesea mexicana
GATGGATGAACGTATGTATGGATGGGCGTATGGATGGTGGAAGTATGGGTGGAGGTATGAAAGGGTGTATGCATGTATGTGTGGATGTATGTGTGGATGTTTGAATGGATGGATGGATGTATGGATGTATGTATGAATGGACATATGGTTGGTGGTGTGGATATATTTATGGATGTGCGTGTGGATGTATGTCTGGATATATGGATTGCTGGATGTTTGGATTTTTGGACGGATGTACGGATAGATGGATGGACGCATGGATGTATGGTTGTACGCATGGATCGATGTATGGATCGATGGATGTTTCGATGGTTGTATGGATGGATGGATGGGTGGATGTATGGGTGTATGTACGAATGGATGTATGGGTGGATGTTAGAACGGATGTATGTATTTATGTATGCATACGTGTATGGAACGGCATATGTATGGATGATTGTATTGAAGTATGTATGGACGTATGTATGGATGTATGGATGTATTGATGGGTGGACGTAGGGATGGATGGATGAATGGGTGGATGGATGTGCGGATGGATGGATGTATGGATGTGTGTATGGATATATGGATGAAAGTATGAATGGATGCGTGGATGTTTGTATGGATGTGTGTGGATGTATGTAAGGATGGATGGATGTATGGATGTATGAATGGTTCTATGCAGGGGTGTCTGGATGTATGGATGTATGTATGGTTGTATGCATGGATGGATGGATGTATGGATATATGAATGTATGTATGGTTGTATGTATGAATGAATGTACGGATGCATGTATGGATGAATGTATGGGTGCATGTATGGATGTATGTATTGATATATGGATGGAGGTATGTATGTATGAATGCAGACGTGCGTGGAAGGGCATATTTCTGAAT
>NW_016937886.1:0-245 GCF_001483705.2 Eufriesea mexicana
AATATCGTGGTGAGATAGCTCCCTCGTATACGTAAGGACGAAGAATTCTGTTGGCCTCCTATGACCATTGCAATGCTGTAGAATCTGGCTGGAAAATTCACTTCTATTCACATTTTCGACTGATATCGCGGTGAACTAATTTTCTTTCATAAATAAGGAGGAAATATTCTATTGGCGTGCTACAGCCATTACAATGCTATAGAATCAGGCTGGAAAACTCAATTTTATTGTCATTTTCGACTAAT
>NW_016937887.1:0-551 GCF_001483705.2 Eufriesea mexicana
TGCTTCAACTTTTTTGCTATACACTGCTATTGAGAGGATCTCTGCATTCTGCATTACTCTACTGCCCTCTTCTTGGCTCTGAGAACTCCAGCAATAGTGGTCTCGGCAGGTCAGGTTGCGATTCGCTAAGCTTGGTGAGGATAGCGTAGGTAATATATGGTAAGTATAGCTGCGACTTTTGCGATATACACAGCTTTCCGGTGGGTTTGTGCGCTCTAATGTGTGCTACTGCATTCTGCTTGGCCCTGGAGGCGCCAGCAAAATTGGCCGCGGCACTTCGTTTTGAGATAGTCTACGTTAGGTTAGGTTACGTTAGCTTGGGTTAGGTTTGGATAGGCATGACCTTTCTGCTGTTCACTGCGATTCCAGATTTCTACGTTCTACTCTCCTCTGTTATACTCTGCTTGTGTCCGTAGGGGCCATAAATGGAACACTGCAGGTTGCATTTGGTTACGTTTGGCTATGTTAAGGTTGGTTAGTTTAATGCTGTGTAGCTTGGACTTTCGCGCTATACACTGCTATTCGGTGGATTTCTGCGTTCTGCTGTGCTC
>NW_016937888.1:0-1772 GCF_001483705.2 Eufriesea mexicana
TTCTCGACTCCGGGGAGAACAGCAATAGCGGTCGCGGCACGATGGGTTGTGTTAGGTTACATTCGGTTAGCATAGACTAGGATACGTTAGGTTAGGACGGCTTTGACTTTTGTGTTATACACTGTTATTCGGTCCTTCTCTGCGCGCTACTGTGCCCTAGTATGTTCTGCTTGACTCCGGGGAGGACACCAATGTATGTCTCGGCTCCTTAGTTTCGGTTACTCTACGTTTGGTTAGGATAGATTATGTCAAGTTAGGTTAGGATATCCTTGACGTTTGTGCTATACACTGCTATTCGGTGTCTTTCTGCGCTCTACTGTACTCTAGCATATTCCGCTTGGCTCTGGGGAGGCCAGCCTGAGTGTTCTCGGCACGTTAGTTTAAGTTGGGCATCGTTCGGTTCCACTAAGTTTTGATATGTTAGTAAAAGGTAGGTTTGACTTTTGTGCTATAAACTGCTCTTTGGTGGACTTCTACACTCTACGTTGCTCTACAATAATCTGCTCGTCGATGGGGATGCAAGTAATTGTGGTCGCGGCACGATAGGTTGAGTTGGATTAGGTTTGATTAGATTAGGTTAGGCTGGGTTAGGTTAGGATGACTTTGACCTAAGTGCGCAAAGCTGCTCTTCTGTGGACTTCTGTGCCCTACTGTGCTCTGTCGTATTCGGCTTGTCTCTTGGGACGCCAGCCGGAGTAGCCGCGGCACGTTTGGTTGTGTCATGCTACGATTGGTTAGGTTAGGTTAGGTTAGGTTTGCTGAGTATATTCATGTCTTTTGCGCTAGAGATTTCAATGCGGTCGATTTCTACGCTCTATTATGCACTTGTATGCTCTGCGTGGTTCTGGGGAGGCCAGCAATAGAAACCTCGGCACGTTGGGATGGCATATGTTACGCTTGGTTAGGGTAGGTTATTCTGTGTTATGTTAGGGTATTTTTGACCTTTCTGCTATTTCTTGCCATTCTATTGATTTCTGCGATCTACACTCCTCTAATATGTTCTGTTTGGCGATGTGGAAGCCAGCAATAGTGAACTCGGCTAGTAAGGTTCAGATAGTCTAAGCGTGGTTAGGATATGGTTGGTCAGGTAGGGTAATAATATCTCCGACTTCTGTGCTACACAGCGCTATTTGGAGGCTTTCTGCGCTCTACTGTGCACTAGCATATTCTGCTTGTCTATGTGGAGGCCGGCAATTTCTCGGCACGATAGTCTATGTTATGTTACGTATCTTTATATTACACTTGGATAGGTTAGGATTTGGAGGAGTTGTCTTGTGCGCTCTTCACTGATATTCGGTGGACTCGTACACCCTATGTAGCTCTACTATACACTGCTCTACTCAGGGGAGGCCAACTGTAATGGTCATGGCACGATAGGTTTAGTTAAGTTACGAGCGGTTATGTTAGGTTATGTTACGTTTCGTTAGGACGGTTTTGTCTTTTGTGTTATACACTGCTATTAGGTGGATTTCTGCGAACTACTGTGACATAGGATGTTCTGCATGGCGCTCTGGGTGCCAGCAGTAGTAGTTTCGGAACGTTACTGTGAGATAGGTTACGTTTGTTTATGTTACGTTTTGTCAGGTTAGGAGAGGATAGCTTTGACTCTTGCGTTATACGCTGCTATTCCATGGATTCCTGCGCCCTACGTTGGTATACTATTCTCTACTCGTCTCTGGGAATCCCAGCAACGGCGGTCGTGGCACGAGCGTTTGTGTTAGGTTACGTTTGGTTAGGCTTGATTGGGCTAAGTTTGGATAGGATCGCTTTGG
>NW_016937889.1:0-233 GCF_001483705.2 Eufriesea mexicana
ACCCGTCATGACCTGACCTGACCTGACCTGACCTGACCTGACATGACATGACCTAACCTGACCAGGACTGGCCTGACCTGACATGACATGACCTAACCTGACCAGGACTGGCCAAACATGGCCTGGCCTGGCCTGTCATGACCTGACCCGACCTGACCAGACATCACCTCTCCCGACCTGGAATGGCCTGACCTGACATGACGTGACCGGAACTGACCCGTCATTCCCTGACA
>NW_016937890.1:0-221 GCF_001483705.2 Eufriesea mexicana
AGCAATGTAGAGCGCAGACATGCACCGAATAGCTGTCAATAGCACAAAGGTCAAGGTTATCCTGTCCTAGCCATACCAAACGTAACACAGCCAAACGTAACATAGCCAAACGTAACATAATACAACCTAACGTGCCTAGATCATTACTGCCGGCCTATACATCGCCAAGGAGTTCATATTAGAGGACAGGGGAGCGCTGTAATCCATAGGATAACAGGGTA
>NW_016937891.1:0-484 GCF_001483705.2 Eufriesea mexicana
TAACCAATCTTAACATAACCAAACGTTACATAACTGAATCAAACGGGACGCGAACACTATTACTGGCATCCACCCAGCGGAGCAGAACATACTAGAGGAGAGTAGAGCACAGAAATCCGTGGAATCGCAGTGTATAGCAGAAAAGACAAAAGCTATCCATACCTAACCCCTACCAACGTAACCTGATCAAACGTAGCATAACTCAACCTAACATACCGAGGCCAAAATTGCTGCTCTCCCAATAGCAAACCAGAAGATGTTAGAGCACAGTAGAGCGCAGTTACGCACCGAAGAGCAGTGCGTGGCAAGAAAGTCAAAGCTACCATATCCTAACAAAACAAACCGCAAGATAGCCGAGCGTAACCTAACTCAAACTAACGCGCCGCGACAGCTATTGCTGTCCTCCCTAGAGCCGAGCAGAACATGTTAGAGGGGGTAGAGCGCAAGGATCCGCATAATGTAAGTGTATTGCAGTAAGTAAAAG
>NW_016937892.1:0-593 GCF_001483705.2 Eufriesea mexicana
ATTAGACCAAAATGTCAATAAAAATGAATTTTCAAGCCAGATTCTTTGGCATTCCAATGGCAATAGCACGGCAAAAGTATCTTTCCTGCATACTTATGCAAGGAAGCTGGCTCACCACGATATTAGTCGAAAATGACAGCACGACAATCTTTCCTGCATACTTATGCAAGGAAGCTGGCTCACCACGATATTAGTCGAAAATGTCAATAGAATTGAATTTTCTGTCCAGATTCTATAGTACTGCAATGCCTACAGCCCGCCAATAGAACCTTTCCTCCTAATTTATGCAAGAAAGTTAACTCTCCGCGATATTAGTCGAAGATGTTAATAAAATTGATTTTTCCAACCAGATTCTTTGGCATTCCAATGTCAATAGCACGACAAAAGTATCTTTCCTCCTTACTTATGCAAGGAAGGCAGCTCACCACAATATTAGACGAAAATGTCAAAAAATGAATTTTCCAGACAGATTCTGCAGCATTTCGGCGGGTATAGCAACCCAATAGAATCCTTCCTCCTCGTTTTTGCAAGAAAGTTAGCTTACCGCGATATTAGACAAAAATGTCAATAAAATTAAATTTTCCAGACAGATT
>NW_016937893.1:0-489 GCF_001483705.2 Eufriesea mexicana
CCTCCTGATTTATGCACGAAAGTTACCACACATCGATATCAGTCGAAATTGTTATTAAAATTGTATTTTCGTGGCAGATTCTATAGCATTGTAATGGCTATAGCACGGCAATAGCATCTTTCCTCCTTATTTATACAAGAAAGTTAGCTCACCAATATTAGTCGAAAATGTCAATAAAGTTGAATTTTCGAGGCAGATTCTGTAGCATTGTAACGGCTATAGCACGGCAATAGTACCTTTCCTCCATAATTATACAAGAAAGTTAGCTTACGACGATATTTGTCGAAAATGTTAATAGAATTGAATTTTCCGGACAGATTCTATAGAATTCCAATGGCTGCAGCACGGCAATAGAATCTTTCCACCTTATTTATCGAAGAAAGTTCGCTCAACACGATATTAGTCGAAAATGTCAATAAAATTGTGTTTTGCAGCTAGATTCTATAGCACTGCAATGGCTATAGCGTGCCAATAGAATCTTTCCTACTT
>NW_016937894.1:0-909 GCF_001483705.2 Eufriesea mexicana
ACACCGCTATTGCTGACCACCCCAGAGCCGAGTAGAATATACTAGACCACAGTAGACCGCAGGGAAACGCAGCATAGGGGTGAAAATTGGAAAGGCAAAAGTTACCCTAACCTAACCTGACCTAACCAATCCCAACCAAACGCAACCCATCCAAACCTAACGTGCCTATCCCACTATTGCTGGCCTACACAACGCCAAGCCGGACATATTAGAGGAAAGTTGTTCGCAGAGGTCCATAGAATGTCAGTGTATTTTACGAAAGTCATATCCCAACCTATCCCAAACGAACCTAACCTAACCGTGAGTAACCTAACGCAAAGGAACGTGCCGAGGCCGCAATTGCTGTCCTCTCCGAAGCAAAGCAGAGCACATTAGAGCGCAGTAGAGCGCAGGAATCCACCGGATAGCAGTGTACAGCACAAAAGTCATAGCTACCCTGTCCTAACCTAACCAATCTTACCCAACCAAACGTAATCTAACTCAACCTAGAGTTCCGCGATCACTATTGCTGGCCTCCCAAGTGCCATGCAGAATATATTAGAGGAGAGTAGGTCGCAGGAATCCGTAGAACCGCAGTACATAGCTGAAAAATCAATGCCATCCAAACCTTGCTATTGCTAACTTAAACTAACCAAACGTAACCTAACACAATCTGACATGCCGCGGCCACTATTTCTGGCCTCCTCACAACAAAGCGGAGCATATTTGAGCACAGTCGATTGTAGATGTCCACCGAAAAGCAGTATGTAGCACAAAAGACAAGGGTACCCTGTCGTAACCTAACCAATCGTAACGCCGCCACTGTTGCTGGCCTCCCAAGAGCCGAGCTGAGCATACTAGCGGTGGGTAGAGTGCAGAAGTCCATAGAATCGCAGTGTATATCAGAAACGTAGAAGCAACCACAACCTA
>NW_016937895.1:0-11930 GCF_001483705.2 Eufriesea mexicana
ATAGCAGTGTATAGCACAAAAGTGAAAGATATTCGTATCTAACCAGACCAATCCTGGCCCAACCAAACGTTGAATAACTACACCTAAGGATACGAGACGATTATGCCTTGCCCCACCCCCCAGAGCCCTGCAGATCATATTATACCACAATAGAATGCAGAAATCCACTGAATAGCATCGTGCAACACAAAGGTCAGTGCCATCCTAACCTTACCTAACCTAACCTAACTTAACCGAACGCAACGAAACACGCCCTATTGTGTTGGGTCATGTTACATTAAGTTGTGTGACGCTTGGTTATGTGAGACCGGGGATATTGCTTCATCGTTTGTGACGTACGCTGCTATTTGGTATGTTTCTGCGATCTACTCTGCTCTAGTATGTCCTGCCTGGCATCCAGAAAGAGTGGCCACGGCGCCTTTGAATGGTATAGGTTACGTTAGGTTTGGTTAGGTTTGTTTGGGTTATGTCGAAATACCTTTGACTTCCGTTACATGCAATGACATTCTATGGACGTCAGCGCTCTATTCTCCTCTAATATGCCCTGGTTGGCGACGGAGCGGCCAACAACTGTTGTCTCGGCACGTTAGGTCGAAGTGGGATGCGTTTGGTTTGGTAATGTTAGCTTTGGTATGGTTTGGATGGCTTCGACTTTTCTGCCGGACACTGCGATTCTAGGTATTTCTGCGCCCGACACTCATCCCTTATGCTCTGATTGGCTCTGTGGGGGTCAGCAATACTGGTCGCGTCATGTTAGGTTTAGTTAGATTACGTTTGATTTTGTTAGGATACATTGGGTTAAGTTGGGATATCTCTGACATATGTGCTCAACACTGACATTATATGGACCTATGTGCTCAACTGCGCTCTACCATGTTCTGCTTGTCTCTAGGGAAACCAGTAATAGCGCTCTCGGCGCGATAGGTTGAGATAGGGTACGTTTGTGTCGGTTACGCTACCGCTGGTTTGGTTTGGATTGCTTCGACTCTTCAGCTATACACAGCGGTTCTATCGATTTTTGCGCTTTGCTCTGCTCTATTATGCTCTGCGTGACACTTTGGAGGGCAGCAATACTGGTCGCTGCACGTTAGCTTGGGATCGGTTACGTTTGGTTATGTTAGGCTTGCTTGGGTTTGGTTAGGTTAGCAGTGATATGTGTGCTCAACACGAATAACCTATGCACTTCTGTGCTCAGCTGCGCTATTATGTTCTGCTTGTCTGTAGGGAAGCCAGCAATAGTGTTCGTGGCACGTTAGGTTTAGTTACTCAACGTTTGGTTAGGTCGGGCTAGGTCTGTTTAGGTCAGGATATCTTTGACTTTTGTGCTGTACATCGCTATTTGGTGGCTTCGTTCGCTGTAATGTGCTGTACTAAACCCTGCTCGCTTCTCGGGAGTCCAGCAATAGTGGACATAGCACGATAAGTTGTGTTAGGCTACGATTGGTAATGTTAGGATTGGTCATGTTATGGTAGGGTAGCTTTGACTTTTGTGCTATACACCGCTAATCAAAGCATTTCTACGCTCCGCATTGCTCTTCTGTACTCCGCACGACTCTGGGGAGGCCATTAATAGCTGTCTCGGCACGTTAGTTTGAGTTAGTCTACGTTTGGTGAGGATACGTTTGTTTAGGTTAGGTACGGATTGCTTTGACTTTTGCGGTATAGACTGCTTTTCGGGGGACTTCTGCACTCTGCTGCGCTCTAGTGTGTTCTGCTTGGCTCTGGTGAGACAAGCAATGGCGGTTTCAGCACACAAGTTTGAGTTAGGTTACGCGTAGCTTTGATAGGTTTCGGAAATATTTGATTGGAGTAGCTTTGACAATTGTGTTGTACACTGCTATTCGGTCGATACCCGTGTAATGCATTGCTGTAATAGCATCTGCCTTTCTCTGGCGAGGGCGGCATTGGTGGTCGCGGCACGTACTGTTTGGCAAGGTTACTTTTGATTAGGATATGTAAGGCTAAGTTTGGTATGCATTGCTGTGACTTCTGTGCTATACTTTGCTATTCGGTGGATTTCTGCACTCTACTGTGCTCTAGTACATTCCGTTTGGCCGTGGGGAGGCCGGGAGTGTAGGTCGCGGCACGTTATTCTGAGCTATGTTGCGTTTGTTTATGTTCTGCTTGGTCAGGTTAGGATAGGGTAGCTTACACTTTTGCACTGTACACTGCTATTCGCTGGATTTCTGCGCTATACTGTGCTCTAGAATGTCCTGCTCGGCTATGTGGAGGGCAACACTAGCGGTGTGGGCAGGTTAGGTTGAGTCAGGCTATGTTCGGCTATGTCCTGTTGGTTTGGATTAAGCTTTGGTAGCTTTGACAACTCTGATATGCACAGCGGTTATATGGATTTCTGCGACCTACTCTCCACTAACGTTTTTCCGCTTGACACTGTGGAGGCCAGCAATAGTGGTCGAGGCACGGTAGGTTGAGTTACGTTACGTTTGGTTACTACATGGTTGGTTATTTTAGAAGATGGAAGTGTTGAGTTCGTTCCGTAGTCTGATATTAAGCAGATTTCTTCTCCCTAAGGTTCTCTAATGTTTTCAGCTTGGCTCTGGCAAGGCCAGCAATAGCGACCTCGGTACGTTAGGATGAGTTACGTTACGTTTGGTTATGTTAGGTTCGGTTAGGTTAGGAGAGGACGGCTTTGACCTTAGTGCTACAGACTGCTATCAGATGGATTCCTGCAACCTACAGTGCGTTTACATTTTCAGCTTGGCTCTGGGAAGGCCAGCAACAGTGGTCTCGGCACGTTATGCTGAGTCAAGTTACGTTCAATTACGTTGAGTTAGGCAATGTTTGGTCAGGATTGCTTCATCCTTTGTGACGTACGCTGCTATTTGGTATGTTTCTGCGATCTACTCTGCTCTAGTATGTCCTGCCTGGCTCTGGGGAGGGCAGAAAGAGCGGTCCCGGCACGTTATGTTCGGTTAGGCTATGTTTGGCTGTGTTCAGTTGGTTTGGGTTAGGCTTGGGTAGATTAGACTTTCCTGATATACCCTGCGATTCCATGTGTTTCTGCGATTTACTCTCCATTAGTGTATGCTGCTTGGCTCTGGGGTGGACAGCAATACAGGTCACGGCACGTTAGGTTTAGATAGGTTATGTTTGGTTATGTTACGGTTGATTAGGTAAGGAAAGGATGAATTTGGCTTCAGTGCTATAGTCTGCTATTAGGTGGATTCCTGCAACCCACAGTGGTTTTGAATTTTCAGCTTAGCGCTGTGAAGTCCATCAATAGTGGTCTCGGCACGTTATGTCGAGTCAGGTTACATTGAATTATGTCGGGTTAGGCAATGTTTGGTAAGGATTGCTACTGCTTTTTTGCTGCACACTGCTATTCGGAGGGTTTCTGCGATCTACTGTGCTCTAGTATGTCCTGGTTGGCCTTGGGGAGGGCAGAAATAGCGGTTCCTGCATGTTCGGTTGAGTTAGGCTATGTTCGGTTGTGTTCAGTTGGTTTGGGTAAGGCATGGGAAGATTAGACTTTTCTGATATACACAGCGACTACATGGATTTCTGCATAACAGTCTCTACTAATGTGCTCTGCTGGGCTATGCGGTGGTCAGCAATAGTGGTCGTGGCACGTTAGGTTCGGTATGGTTACGTTTGGTTACTTTAAGTTTGGTTAGGTTAGGAGAGGGTAGCTATGACTTTAGTGTTATTGTCTGGTAATAGGCGGATTCCTGCGCCATAGAGTGCTCTAATGTCCTCAGCTTGACTACGGGAGGGCCAACAATAGTGGCCTATGCACGTTATATTTTGACAGGTTACGTTCGGTTAGGTTGCGTCAGGCTTAGCTTAGCCAGGATGGCTCTAACTTTTGTGCTGTACACTGCATTTCGGTGGAATTCTTCGCTCTACTGCTCTCTAGTATGCCATGCTTGGCTCTGGTTGGGCAGCAATAGCGGTCACGGCACGTCAGGTTGATTTGGGCTATGTTTGGCTATGTTCCGTTTGTTTGTGTTTCGTTTGGATAGCATTGACTTTTCTGATGTACACTGCGGTTCTATGGATTTATGTGCCGTACTCTCCACTAATGTCTTCTGCTTGGCTCTGTGGATGCCTGTAATAGTGGTCGTGGCATGTTAGGCTTTGTTAGGCTACGTTTTGTTATGTTACGTTTGGCTTGGCTTGAGGAGGATTTCTTCGACTTTAGTGTTATTGTCTGATGTCAGGTGGATTGGTGCGCCCTACTGTGCTCTAATGTATTCTTCTTGACTCTGCTACGGCCAGCAATAGAGGTCTCGGCAGATTACGTCGTGTTAGGTTACGTTTGGTTAGGATCGGCTAGGATATGTTTGGTTTGTATAGCTTCAACTTTTGTGCTCTGCACAGCAATTCGTGGAACATCGGCGCTCTCCTGTGCTTTAATATGTCCTGGCTGGCTCTAGGGAGGGCAATAATAGCGCCCTCGGCGCGTTCGGTTGGGTTATTGTATGTTTGGGTACATTCGGATATCTTTGGTTAGTTTCGATAGCTTTGTCTTTTCTGATGTGCACTCCAATTCTATGGATCACCGCGTTCTGCTTTCCACTAATGTCTTCTGCTTGGCTAAGTGGAGGTGAGTCATAGTCGTCGCGGCACGTTAGGCTGCGTTACGTTACGTTTGGTTATGTTACAATCGGATAGGTTAAGAGAGTATAACTTTGACTTTAGTGCCATAGTCGGCTATTAGGCGGATCTCTGCGCCCTTTTGTGGTCTAGCACTATCAGCTTGGCTGTGGGAAGGCCAGCAATGGTGGTCTCGGCACGTTACGCTGAATCATGTTCCGTTCGGTTACGTTGGGTAAGACTAAGTTAGGTTAGGGTACCTTTGACTTCCGTCCTTTACACTGATGTACGGTGGATTTCTGGGATCTACTGCGCTATAATATACCCTGCTTGTCTCTCAGGTGGGCAGGAATTGCGGTCCCGGCACGTTAGGCTTATTTATGCTATGTTTGGGTATGCTCTGTTGGTTTGGGTAATGTCTGGGTTGCCTCGACTTTTCTGATGTACGCTGCGATTCTATGTACTTCTGTGTTCACCTCTCCGCTAGTGTGTTCTGCTTGGATTTGTGGAGGCCAGCAATCGCGGCCGCGGAACGTAAGGTTTGGTTAGGTTACGTTTGGTTATGTTACGATTGGTTAGGTTAGGAGGGTCTAGCTTTGATTTTAGTGCTATAGGCTGCTATTCGGTAGATTTCTTCGCCCTTCGTGACTCTAACATTTTCAGCATGGCTCTGTGAAGGCCATCAATGGTAGTCTCGGCACGTTGCGTTGGATCAGGTTACGTTCGGGTTGGTTTCGTTACACTATGTTTGGTTAGGGTAGCTTCAACTTTCGCCCCGTTCACTAATGTATGGTGGACTTCTCCGCTCCACTCTCCTGCAATAAATCCCGCTTGGCTCTGGGAAGGGCAGCAGTAGATGTCTTGTCACGGTAGGTTGGGTTACGCTATGTTTGGTTATGCTCCGTTTGTTTCGGTAAGGCTTGGATGGCTTTGACTTTTCAGAAAAACATTGCGATTCTATGGATTTCTGCGTTCAACTCTCGCTAGTGTGCCCTGCCCTGCTCCGGGGAGTCTAGCAATTGTGGTCGCGGCACGCTAGGTTTAGATAGCTTACGTTTGGTTATATTACGATTTGTGCGGTTAGAAGAGGATAGCATTGACTTTATTGCAATAGCCTGCCATTAGGTGGATCTCTGCGCCCCACAGCGCTTTAATAATCTCAGATTGGCTCTGGCAAGGCCGGCAATAGCAGTCTTGGCACGTTACGATGTGTCATGCTACGTTCGGCTAGGTTGGGTTAGGCTAAGTTTGGTCAAGATAGCTTTATCTTTTGTGCTGTACATTGCTATTCGGTGGATTTCGGCGCACCACTGGGCTCTAGTATTCCCTGCTCCTCTCTCGGGACGGCAGAAATAGCGGTCACGGCTCGTTAGTTTTAGTTAGGCTATATTTGGATATGTCCTGATGGTTTGTGTTTGGTTTGGGTAGCTTTGACTATACGGACGTACACCGCGATTCTATGGATTTCTGCGCCCTACTCGCCACTAATGCGCTCTGCTTGGCTCTGGGGAGGCCAGCAATAGTGGTCGTGTCAGGTTAGGTTGGGTTTTGTTACGTTTGTATAGGTTAGGAGTGTATGGCTTCAACTTCTGTGTTGTACACAGATGTTCGGTGGATTTCTGCGGTGTTCTGTGCTCTCGTATGCCCCACTTGGCTCTGGGGAGAGCAGCAACAGCGGTCTCGGCACGATAGGTTGAGTTAGGCTATTTTTGCGTATGTTCAGTTTGTCTCTGTTAGGTTTTGGTAGCTTTGACTTTTCTGATGAGCACTGCGATTCTATGGATTCCTACGACCTGCTCTCCGGTAATGAGTTCTGCTTGCCTTTGGGAAGGCCAGCTGTGGTGGTCGCGGCACGATAGGTTTAGATAGGATACGTTTGGTTATGCTACGGTTGGTTAGATTATGAGATTATAGCTTTGACTTTAGTGCTATAGTCCGCTATTAGGTGGACTTCTGCGCACTACAGAACTCTAATATCTTCAGCATCGCTCTGGGAAGGCCAGCAACAGTGGGCTTGGCACGTTATGTTGAGACAAGTAACGTTAGGTTAGGTTGGATTGGGCTATGTTTGGTTTGGGCAACTTTAACTTTTGTGCTGTTAGCTGCTCTTCGGCGGACTTCCGCGCTCTGGTGTGCTCTGATATTTTCAGCTTGTCTCTGGGAAGGCCAGGAATAGCGGCCTCGGCACTTTAAGTTGAGTCTCGGTAGGTTCCCTTCGGTTCGGTTGGGCTGAGTATGGTCAGGGTAGCTTTATCTCTTGTCCTGGGCACTGCTATTCGATGGATTTCTGCACAGTACTGTGCTGTAGTATAACCTGCTTGGGACTGGGAATGGCAGCAGTAACGGTCTCGGTACGTTAGGTTTAGTTAGGCTGTGTTTTGCTATGTCCGGTTCTTTTGTGTAGGTTTTGCCAGCTTCGACTTTTCTGATACACACTTCGATTCTATGTGCTTCTGCGATCTGCTCTCCACTAATGTGTTCTGGTTTCCTCTGGACAGCCCAGAAATAGTGGTCGCCGCAGGATAGGTTTTGTTCGGTTAAGATTGTTTATGTTATGGTTGGTAATGTTAGGAGAGGGTAGCTTTTACATTAGTGGTATAGCCTGCTACTGGATGGACTTATACGCCCTACAGAGCTCCAGTATTCCCGGCTTGACTCTGGGAAGGCCAGCTAGAGTCGTCACAGCATGTTATGTTTGGTCTGGTTCTATTGGGTTAGGCTTTGTCGGGATAAGTTTGGACAGGCTAGCTCTAACTTATGTGCTGTACACTGCTGTTCGGTGGACTTCGGCGCTCTACTCTGCTCTAGTATGTCCTGCTTGGATCTGGAAGGGCAGCAGTATCGTTATCGGCATGGTAGGTTGATTTAGGCTATGATTGGCGACGTTCCGTTGGTTTGGGTTAGGTTTGGGTATCTTTGACCTGTCTGACATACACTGCGATTATATGGATTTTTGCCTTCCACTCTCGACTAGTGTGTTCTGCATAGCTCAGTGGAGGACAGCAATAGCGATCGTGGGACGTTCGGTTTAGTCAGCTTGCGTTTGGTTATGTTACAGTTGGTTAGGTTAGGAGATGATGGCTTCGACTTTAGTGCTTTATTCAGCTATTAGGTGGATCTCTGCGCCCTCAAGTGCTCTAATATTTTCAGCTTGGCTCCGGGAAAGCCAGCAATGGCGGTCTCGGCACGATACGCTGAATCAGGTTGCGTTCGGTAAGGTTGGGTCAGACCTAGTTAGGTTAGGTTTGCTATAACCATTGTCTGTAAACTGCCATTCGGTGGATTCCTGCACTCTACTGTGCTCTGGTATGTCCTGCTTGGCACTGCAGAGGGCAGCAATAGCGATCTCGGCAGGATAGGTTGTGTCAGGCTATGTTTGATTATGTCCGGTTTGTTTGGGTAGCTTTGACTTTTATGATATACGCAGCGATTGTATGGATATCTGCGTTCTACCCTCCATTGACGTGTTCCGCTTGGCTTTGGGGAGGCCAGCAATATTGTTCGAAGCACGTTATGTTGAGATTGGATACGTTTGGTTTTGCTACGGTTGGTTAGGTTAGGGGAGAATGGCTTTGACTTCAGTGCTACAGTCTGCTATTTGGTAGGTTTCTGCGCCCTACAGTTCTTTAATATTTCCAGCTTGCCTCCCGGAAGGCCGGCTTTAGTGGTCTCAGGAAGTTATGTTTGGTCATGTTACGTTTGGTTAAGTTGGGTTTGGCTATTCTTCGTCAGGATAGCATCAACTTTTGTGCTGCACACTGCCGTCCGGTGGATTTCTGCGCTCTACTGTCCTCTACTATGTCCGGCTTGGCTCTAGGAGGGACAGCAATGGCGGTCCAGGCACGTCAGGTTTAGATATGCTTTGCTTGGTTATGCTCTGTTGGCTTGGGATAGGTTTTGGTAACTCTGACTGATCCGATATGCACTCCGATTCTGTGGATTTCCGCGTCCTACTCCACACTAATGTGTCCTGATTGGCTCTGTGGAGGCCAGAAATAGTGGTCGCTGCTGGTTAGGTTGAGCTGGGTTGCGTTTGGTTATGTGACGATTGGTTATGTTTGTAAGGGTAGTTTTGCCTTTAGTGCTGTATTCTTCTGTTTTTTGGACTTCTGCGCCCTACAGGGCACTAATATTTTCAGCTTGTCTCTGGCAAGGCCAGTAGGGATGGTCTGGGCACGTCATGATCAGTCAGGTTACGTTCGGTTAGGTTGGGTTAGGCTACGTTTGGTTAGGATAGATTTAACTTTAACGCTGTACGCTGCTACTTTGCAGATTTCTGCGCTGTAGTGAGCTTTAGATTGATCTGCTTGCCCCTGGGGTGGGCAGTAATAGCGGTCTCGGCAAGTTAGTCTTTGTCGGGCTATGTTTGGTTATGTTCCGTTGATTTCGGCTAGTCTTATGTAGCTATGTCCTCTCTGACATACACTGCGATTAAAACGATTTCTGCGCTGTACTTTGCGGTAATGAGTTCCGCTTGACTGCGGGTAGAACAGCAATAGCAGTCGCGGCACGTTAGGTTGATTTAGGATACGTTTGGTTATGTTACGATTCATTAAGTTAGGAGAGGGTAGCTAGGACTTTAGCGATATTGTCTGCTATCAGATGGATTTTCGCGCGCCACTGTGCACTAATATTGTCAGCTTGGCTCTGGCAAAGCCAGGAACTGTGGTCCCGGCATGTTATGATGAGTCAGGCTACGTTGGGTTAGGTTGGGTCAGGCTAAGTTTAGTCATAGCTTTACTTTTGTGCTGTACACTGCTGGTCGTTGGATGCCTGCGCTCTACTGCGCTCTAGCATGTACTGCTTGGATCTGGGGAGGGCAGCAATAGCGGCCCCGGCACGTTAAGTCGGGTCAGCCTATGTTGCCTATGTTCTGTTGGTTTGGGTTAGGCTTGGGTAGCTTTGACGTTACAGATATACACTGCGATGCACTGGATTTCAGCGTTCTACGCTCCAGTAATGTGTTCCGCTTGGATCTGTGATGGCCAGCAATAGTGGACGCGGCGCGTTATTTTGGCTTAGGTTACGCTTGGTTATGCCACTGCTGGATACGTTAGGAGAGGACAGCTCCGACTTTAGCGCTATAATCTGCTATTGGGTTGTCTCGTGCGCCATACAGTGCTCTAATGCTTTCAGTTTGGCTCTGGGAGGGCCAGCAATAGCGGCATCGGCACGTTATGATGAGTCAGATTACGTTCGGTTAGGTTGCGTCAGGCACAGTTCGGTCAAGTTATCTTTACCTTTTGTGCTGTACACTGCTATTCGGTGGATTGTTGCACTTTACTGTGCTCTAGAATGTCCTGCTTGGCTTTGGGGAGGGCAGCAACAGCTGTCTCGGCACGTCAGGTTTAGCTAGGCTATGCTTGACTATGTCCTGTTGGTTTCGGATAGGCTTGGGTTTCTTAGACTTTTATGATATACACTGAGATGCTATTAATTTCTGCACTCTGCTCTCCACTAATGTGTTCTGCTTGGCTCTGGGGTAGGCAGCAATTGTGGTCGCGGCTCGTTAGGTTCAGTTAGGTTGCGTATGGTTATGTTACAATTGGTTTGGTTTGGAGAGGATAGCTTTGACTGTAGTGGTATAGTCCGATAATAGGTGGATTTCTGCGTCCAACAGTGCCCTAATATTTTGAGCTTGGCTCTGGGAAGGCCAGTAATGGTGGACTCGGCACGTCGTGCTGAGCCAGGTTAAGTTCGATTAGGTTGGCTTGGGCTATGTTTGGATAGGGTAGCTTCAGTTTTTGCGCCGGACACTTCCTTTCGGAGGATTTGTGCGCTCTACTGCGCTCTAGTATTTCCCGCTTGGCTCTGGGGAGGGCTGTAATAGCGGACTCGGCACGTTAGGATGTGTCAAGCTAAGTTTGGCTATGTTCTGATGGTCTGGGTTAGGTTCGTGTAGCTTTGGCTTTTCCGATGTACACCGAGATGCAATGGATTTCTGCGTTGCACTCTTCACTAATGTGCTCCGCTTGGCTCTGTGGTGGCCTGCAATAGAGCTCGCGGCACATTGGGATGAGTTAATTTACGTGTGGTTATGTTACGATTGGTTAAGTTACGAGAGGATCTCTTCAACTTTAGGACTATACTCTTCTGTTAGGTGGATTTCTGCTCCCTTGAGTGCTCTAATATTTTCAGCTTGGCTCTTGGAATGCCACCAATAGTGGTCTCCTCACACTATGTTGTGTCAGGTTACTTTCGGTTATGCTGGGTTAGGCTAAGATTGCTTAGGATGGCATAAGCTTTTGTGCTGTACACTGCTATTCGATGAGCTTCTGGGCTCTACTATGCCCTAGTACCGCCTGCTTGGCTCTGGGGATGGGGGCAGCAATAACGACCTCGGCACGTTTTGCTGCTTTAGGCCATGTTCTGTTATGTTCTGTTGGTTTGTGTTAGGTTAGGATAGCTTTGACTTTTCTGACATTCAGTGCAGTTCTATGGACTTCTCCGGTCTACTGCCCACTGATGTGTTCTGCTTGGCTCTGTGGAGGCGAGCAATACTAGTCGCAGCACGTTAGGTTCTGTTTCGCTACGTTTGGTTATATTACGATTGGTCATGTTAGGAGAGTGTAGCTTTTACTTTGGAGCTATCGCCTGCTACTGGGTGAATTACTGCGCCCTAAAGTCCTCCTATATTTTCAGTTTTGCTCTTGAAAGCCCAGCAATTCTGGTCGCGGCACTTACGTTGGAACGCGTTGCGTCCGGTTATGCTGGGTTGGGCTAAGTTTGGTTAGGGTAGCTATAACTTCTAATCTTTTACTGCTGTTCGGTAGATTACTGCGCTCTACTGTGCTCTAGTATGTCCTGCAAGGCTCTGGGGAGGGCAGCAATTACTGTCTCCGCACGTTTGGTTGAGTTGGGCTAAGTTTGGTTATGTTCTGTTGGCTTGTGTTAGGTTTTGGTTGGCTTCATCTATTCTGGTACACACTGCGACTATATGGATTTCTGCGTTCAACCCTTCACGATTGTTTTCTGCTTGGCTCTGTGGAGGCCAGCAATACTAGCCGCGGCACGTAATGTTGCGTTAGGCCACGTTTGGTTATACTACGATTGGACATGTTAGGAGAGTGTAGCTTTTACTTTGGAGATATAATCTGCTTTTCGGTGTATTTCTGCGCCCTACAGTGCACCCATATTTTCACCTTGGCACTGCGAAGTCCAGCAATACTGTTCGCGACACGTTAGGTTGAGTTAAGCTACGTTCGGTTATGGTACGTACGGTTATGTTTGGATAGTGTAGATTAGACTATTAGGATACGCGCTGTTATTCTATGGATTTTTGAGCTCTCGTCTACCCTAATATGCTCTGCTTGGCGATGGGGAAGCCAGCAATTTTGGACTCGGCATGTTAGGCTTTGTTAGTCTACGTGTGG
>NW_016937896.1:0-819 GCF_001483705.2 Eufriesea mexicana
ACAGTGGTAACCATCCCGGGGAAGCCGGACAATTTACCGAGTAGTGAAGATAAGGTTATTGTTCGTGGTGCGCACGCGGCTCCAGTGGAGCTTCTCTCGTCGAAGGGCAGGGCAATTAGCCCTACCGCAGGTGCTACGAGGCGCGCGACGCGTAGCACCGCATTGCGCAAGGCGCTGCCGGCGGACCTCGAGGAGTAGTTCTCCGCCTTCGCAGGTGCCGTCAGCGTCAGGGGCGGCGGCGAAACGTCGTCTTCGTTGGTATCCCCTGCGAAGACGGCGAAGTGGCCGCGGAGGTCTGTGTTGGATGAATATGACCCATTCGAAGGTTTGGATGGTACTGATCACGCCCCGAAACCCACGAGAATTAGACGGGCGAAGGCCACTCTCACCACACAGGAGGAGCTCGCCAGAGTGCACCGTCCGCTGTATGTTGTGGAACTGTCTGCCGTTATATCCGAGAATTGCGCGAGGATAGAGACGATGGCAGACAAGAGTAAAAACCTGCACGGCCCATACGTTCGCGCCTTCCGTATGAGCGCCAGGGTGGTGGATTCGGCCGGCTGGGAGATGAGTCTCCAAGTAACAGCCGGCCGTGCCCAGGAGACGACGGCGGAGAGGGTCCGCGTGCTGATGGCGGAGATCGCCGGTCTGCGGAAGAAGGACGTCTCCCAGCAGGCGGTTATAGCTGACTTGCGGGAGAACGATGCCTCCGAGCAGGCGGTGATCGCCTCCTTGCGTGCGGAGCTGGATCAGGATCAGAGGCGGGTAATCGTCGACCCCGCGCCCGCTCGAAATGTGCGTGCGTTCGCGGGCGCCGGA
>NW_016937897.1:0-478 GCF_001483705.2 Eufriesea mexicana
TGCTAGTTGGTCGACACCTGCGATCTGCATTCCACTGCTAGCCTCTGCTTTTCCATGGGGAGGCCAGCAACAGTGCTCGTGGTAGGTTTGGCTGAGCTAGGTTACGTTTGGTAGTGCTACGATTGGTTAGTTTAGGAGGGAATAACTTTGACTTTTGTGCTGGACACCAATACTCGTTGGATTTCTACTCCCTGCATTGCTCTACTATACTCTGCTCGACTATGTGAAGGCCAGAAATTGTGTTCTCAGCACGTTCGTTTGAGTTATGCTACGTTTGACTTGGTTAGGTTAGACCTGGATAGGTAAGGGTATCTCCGATTCCTGCGCTATACACCGCCATTTGGTGGACTCCAACATTGCCCTAACATGTTCTGCTTGGCTCTGGCGATGGCAGCAACAGTGACATCGGCCGGTCGGTGTAGGTTAGGTTACGTTTGGTTACGTTACGTTTGTCCAGGTTAGGATAGGACAGCTTTGA
>NW_016937898.1:0-399 GCF_001483705.2 Eufriesea mexicana
CATTGCTCCACTGTAATCTGTCCGACTGTCGTGAGTGCGGCAATAGTGGCAGCAGCATGATGTTTTCAGTAAGTACATGCATGGTTAGGTTAGGTTATGTTGCGTTAGGTTAGTGAATCTTCGACATTTGTGCTACGCGCTGCCGTCCTATGGACTCCTGCGCTCTACTGTGCGCTACCACGCTCTGCTGGTTTCTGGGGACGCCAGGAATAGTGGTCGCGGCTTGTTAGGTGGAGCTGCATTTCGTTCGGTTAGGCAAGGTTTGGCTATGTTTGGATGGGACAGCTTTGACTTTTGTACTGTTCACCGCCGTTCGGTGGCTTTCTGCGCTCTACTACCACTCGTATACGTTGCTTGTCTCTGGGGAGGCCAGTATTAGTGGTATCTGCACGCTCGGTT
>NW_016937899.1:0-206 GCF_001483705.2 Eufriesea mexicana
AACGTGGAGCGCTACCTTTCCTGCACAAGTAATGAGGACAAATTCTATTGGCGTGCTGTAGCCCTTGCAATGTTACCAAATCTGACTGGAAAATTCAATTTTATTGACATTTTGGACTTATACCATGGTGCATTACTTTCTTGCATATATAAGGACGATAGATACTAGTGGCGTGACATAGCCATTGTAATGCTATATAATCTGGC
>NW_016937900.1:0-533 GCF_001483705.2 Eufriesea mexicana
AAAGTCATAGCTATCCTCTCCTAACCCATCAAATCTTAACATTACCGTGCATAACAGGGCACAGCCTAACCCGCCGCAACCGCCCTTACTGGCCTCGCCAGAGCCAAACAGAAAATATTAGACGAGAGCAGAGCGCAAGGATCCATAAAATCGCGGTGTGCAGCAGAAAAGTCGAAGAAACCTAAACACAACGCAAACTAACAATCGTAACCTGACACAGCCTTACTTAAGGTAACCAGCCGCGACCACTATTGCTGGACGCCACATGGTCAAGCAGAATACAGTAGAGCACAGCAGAGCGCAAAATTCTAGAGAATAACAGTTTATACCACGAAAGTCTAAGCTGTCCTAACTTACCGCAAGAACGCAAGGAAACCAAACGTAGCCTAACTCAACCTAACGTGAGGAGACCACTACTACTGGCCACCGGAGAGCCGAGCAGGGTATGGAGGATCAATATAGACCGTAGGAATCCACCGAAAAGCAATGTGTACCACAAAAGTCAAGGATAACCTGACCAAACGTAGCCGAAC
>NW_016937901.1:0-474 GCF_001483705.2 Eufriesea mexicana
TGTAACACTTCCAGAAGGTAAAAAGGTTTCAAATTGAAAAGGATGATAAAGGTAATATGAACGAATTTAATGCTACGTTGGTTGCAGAAGGGTATTCGTAAACATACGGTCTAGATTTTACTGATACTTTTTCTCCAGTCGCCAGATACTCCACAATTCGGTTACTAACTTCCCTTGCGTTCCAATTAGAGATGTGTATAGAACACCATGACGTAACCACCGCGTTCCTGAATACCGATCTCAAAGAAGAGATCTATATGCACCAACCGGAACGGTAAACCATGGATGGAAAGCAGGTTTGTCGCATAAAAAGGCCATAGATCGGCTAAAACAGGCGTCAAAACGTAGAGTGACAAAATGAACAAAGTATTAACTAAGTTTAATTTGAAACCATCTTTATCTGCACCGTGAATTTACTGTAAAGGTGAGGGAGATTCGAAAATAATAATAGCACTATATGTCGATGACGTATTT
>NW_016937902.1:0-512 GCF_001483705.2 Eufriesea mexicana
CTATTGAAGGCCTGCCCAGTCCCAAGCAGGATATACAGGAGAACAGTAGTGCACAGAAATCCACCGAAAGGGATTGCACAGCACGAAAGTCGAAGTTATGATATCCTAGCCGAACCGAGCTAGACGTAAACGAACGTAACATAACTCAACCTAACTTGACGAGACTACCATTGCTGGCCGCACCAGCGACGTGCAGAACGCAGTGGAGGAGAATAGCGCCCAGAAATACATTAAATCTCAGTAGATCGCAGAAAAGTCTATGCTATACAGACCTAACCCAAACAAGTAGCGCTCAGAAATACATTAAATCTCAGCAGATCGCAGAAAAGTCTATGCTATACAGACCTAACCCAAACAAACATACCCTAACCAAACGTAACCTACCCCATCGCGACGTGCCGAGACCACTATTGTTCCATCCCCAGAGCAAAGTAGAACGTATTAGAAGAGAGCAGAGCGCAGACATCCATAGAATCGAAGCGCATATCGCAATAGTCGAAGTTTCCGTATCC
>NW_016937903.1:0-324 GCF_001483705.2 Eufriesea mexicana
TTTTATTGACATTTACGACTAATATCGTGGTGAGTTATCTTTCTTGCACAAATAAGGAGGAAAGATTCTATTGGAGTGCTATAGCCATTGCGTTGATATTGAATGTGCTTGGAAAATTCAAATTTATTGACATTTTCGACTAATATTGTCGTGAGCTAATATTCTTTCATAAAAAGGAGGAAAGACTCTATTGGCGAGCTGCAGCCATTGCAATGCTTTAGAATGTGGCTGAAGATCTCAATATTATTGACACTTCCGGCTAATATTGTGGTGAGCTATATTTGTGGCATAAATAAGGTGGAAAGATACTATTGCCGTGCTATA
>NW_016937903.1:402-672 GCF_001483705.2 Eufriesea mexicana
TTTTTGCATATATAAGGAGAAAAGATTCAATTCACTTGCTATAGTCGTCGCAGTGCTATAAAATCTGGCTGGAAATTCAATTTTATTGACATTATCGACTAATATTGTGGTGTGTTAACGTGCTAGCATAAATAAGGAGGAAAGATTCTGTTGGCGTGCTATAGGCATGGCAATGCGGTAGAATCTGGAAGGAAAATTCAATTTTACTGACATTTTCGACTTATATCATGGTGAGCTCACTTTCTTGCATAAACAAGGAGGAAAGATCCT
>NW_016937904.1:0-539 GCF_001483705.2 Eufriesea mexicana
ATATTACGTTTCGATTGGTGAGGACAGGGTAGAGTTGACTCATGTGCTATTGACTGCTATTCGACGGATTCCTACGCTCTGCATTGCTCTACTACACTCTGCTCCACGCTGGAGAGGCTAGAAATGGCGGTCCCTCCACGTTCCGTTGTGTTAGGTTACGTTTGGCTTTGATAGTGCAGGATACGTTTGGTTAGGATTACTTTGACATTTGTGCTATACAATGCTATTCGGCGGATTTCTGCGTTATACTGTGCTCTCGTGTATTCTGCTTTGCCGTGGGGAGCTCAGTAATGGTGGTATAGGCACGTTGGTTTGGGTTACGTTACCTGCGGTTATGCTACGTTTGGATATGTTAGGCTAGGATGTTCGGCTTTTCTGGTATACAGAGCTATTCGGTGGATTTCTGCGCTCTTCGTTGCTCTACTATACCCAAGGGGGGCCAGCAATGTCGGTCGTGGAACGACAGGCTCTGTTATGTTATGTTTGGTTAATTTACAATCGGATCGGTTAAGAGGTGATAGCTTTGACTCTTGTGCTAT
>NW_016937905.1:0-1143 GCF_001483705.2 Eufriesea mexicana
GTGACGAAGACCATACGGCTGGCCTCTGCTGAGACAATCAAAGCATATAAGGGCACACTAGAATGCAGCAGTACACCGAATATCAGTGAAAAGCACAAAAGCCAACGTAGCCTATCTTAACCTAGCCAAACGTAAGTTTACGCAGCCTAACATGCCGCGGCCCTTATTGCTCGCGTCGCCGGAGTCGAGCGGAGTGTAGTAGATCAACGTCGACAGCAGCAATCCAACAAATATCAGTATATCAGTGTATAGCACAAGAGTCATAGAAATCCTAATCGAACCATCCTAACCTAACCTAACGAAACGCAACAGAACCCAACCTTCCGTGTCGAGACCACAATTACCGGCATGCTCGGAGACACGCAGGTCATACTAGAGCACATTAGAGCGCAGAAGTCCAGGGAATAGCTGTGTGTAGCACAAAGGTAGCAGATGTTCTCTCCTATTGTATCCAATGTTAACATAACCAGATGTATCATAACTCAACCTGACGTGACACCACCACTGTCATTCGCCTCCCAGAGTCGAGCAGAGAATGGTACCGATCAATGTGGAACGCCGAATTCCCTCGAATTGCAGTGTATAGCACAAAAACCGCAGATACGCTAACTTAACATGACCTAACCAAAACTATCGAAACGTAACCCGACTCAGACTAACGTGCCGCACACTCCATTTCACGCTTCCCGGGAGACGAGCAGAGTTTTGAAGGGCAAAGCAGAGCGCAGAAATCAACCGAATAGCAGTGTACAGCACAAAAGTCGAAGTTATCCTAACCTAACCTGACCTAACGCAACCTAACCAAGCGTACCATAGATCAACGTAACGTGCCGCGACCACTGTTGCTGGCAAACTCGGAGCCAAACAGAATATTCTAGAGCACTGTAGGTCACAGGAATCCACCGCACAGTAGTGGACAGTGCGAGCGTCACTGCTATTCTACTCAAACATAGCCTAGCCAGACCTAACCATTTATAACATAACGGAACCAAACGTGCCACAGCCACTATTGCTCGAAGCCACAGTGACGAGCTGAGAACAGTAGAGCAATGTAGAGCGCAGAGGTCAACACTATAGAAGTGTGTAGCACAAGACACGAAGATATCCTAACATAACATGACCTAACCTAACCAAACAGTACGT
>NW_016937906.1:0-578 GCF_001483705.2 Eufriesea mexicana
ATTAAAATTTCGAGCCAGATGCTGTAGCATTGCAATGGCCATAGCGCGCCAATAGTATCTTTGATCCTTATTTATACAAGAAAGCAAGCTCACCACGATATTAGCCGAAAATGTCAACAAAATACAATTTTCCACCGAGATTCTATAGCACTGCAATGGCTACAACAAGCTTACAGAATCGTATCTCCTTATTTATCGATGAAAGTTAGCTCACCACGATAATAGACGTAAATATGAATGAAATTGTACATTCCAAACAGATTCTATAGCATTGCAGTGGCTATAGCGCGCCAACGGAATCCTTCCTCCTTATTTATGCAAGAAAGTAAGCTCAGCACGACATTAGTCGGAAATGTCAATAGAATTGTATTTCCCAGCCATATTCTATATCATTCCAATGGCTATTGCGCGCCAATAGAATCTTTCTCCTTACTTATGCAAGGATGTCAGCTCACCACGATATTAGTCGAAAATGTCAACAAAATTGAATTTAACCAGATTCTATAGAATTGCACTGGCCATAGCACGCCAATAGAATCCTTCCTCCTTATTTATGCAAGAAAGTCAGCTCAGCACGA
>NW_016937907.1:0-208 GCF_001483705.2 Eufriesea mexicana
CAAACCGAAACCAAACCACCTGTACATAACCGCACATAGCCTAACTCAACCTAACGTGCGAAGAACGCCATTGCTGCCTCTCTCAGAGTTAAGTTGGGCACACTAGTGCACAGCAGAGAGTAGAAATCCACCAAGTAGCAGTGTAGAGAACAAGAGTTAAAGCTATCCTTACCAAACGTAGCCTAACCCAACCTAAGCGAATGTAACA
>NW_016937908.1:0-1895 GCF_001483705.2 Eufriesea mexicana
TATATATGTATGGATATATGGATGGATGGATGTATGGTTAGTTGGATTTATGGATGGGTGAATGGATGCAAGGATGTATGGATGCGTGTATGGAAGGGCGAATGTACGGTTGTGCGTATGGGTGGACGTATGTTAGTACGTATGGATGTATGAACGGATGTATCTATGCATTGATGCATGGGTGAATGTATGGGTTTATGTATCGATGTATGGATGAATGTATGGATGAATGTATGGAGGTATGCATGTATGAATGTACGGATGCTTGTATGGATGAATGTATGGATGTATGCATGAATGTGTGTATGGATGTTTATATGGATGTATGTAAGGGCGTACGTATGGGTGTTTGTGTTGATGTATGTATGTATGTCTGGATGGATGGATGGACAGTTGGGTTGATGTATGGATGTATGGATGGACTGTTGTGTTGATGTATGGATGGACGGATGTATGGATCGATCGATGTATGAATGGGTGTATGTTTGGATGGATGGATGTATGGAAGGATGGTTGTACGGATGGATGGATGGATGGACGGATGGCTGTGTCGATAGATGGAGGTATGGATGGACAGAGGTGTGGATGGGCTGATCTACAGATGTATGTTTGTATGGATGTATATGTGTATGGATGTATGGATGGATGGTTGTATGGTTGGACGGATTAATGGATGAATGGATGTATATATTTATGGATGTATGTATGGATAGATGTGTGGATCGATGGATGTATGGATGGGTGCTTGTATGGATGGTTGGATGTATGGTTCGATGGATGTATGGATGGGTGTATGTATGGATGGATGGATATTTGGAATGGTGGATGTATGGGTGGATGTATGTATGGATGAGTGGTTGGATGGATGGATGGATGTATGGAAGGGCTCATGTATGGATGGACGGATATACGGATGTATGGATGTATGAATGTATATATGTATGGATGAATGGATGTATGGACGTATTGGTGTATGGATGGATGGATGTAAGGATGGATGTATGTATGGATGGATGGCTGTATGGATGGAAGAATGTATGGATTGATGGATGTATGAATGGGTGGACATTTGGATGGATGGATTTATGGAAGTATTGATGTATGTATGGATGTATGTATGGATGGATGGCTGTATGGATGGTTGGAAGTGTGGATGGATTGAGGTATGGATGGGCGGATGTACGGATGTATGGACGTATGGATGTGTATATGTATGGATGTATGGAAGGATGGAAGTATCGATGGATGGAAGTACGAATGAATGGATTTATGCATATATGGATGGTGCATGTATGGATGTATACATGGATGGGTGTGTGAATGGATAGATTTATGGATCGATGGATGTATGGATGGGTGGATGTATGGGCGGGCGGATGTGTGGATGGTCGGATGAACGGATGTATGGATGTATGTGTATATGTATGAATGGATGTATGAATGGATGTATGTATGGATGTATAAATCGATGTATGACTCGATGTATGTATGGATGTTTGTATGGATGTATGTATGGATGTATGCATGGATGTATGTACGGATGATTGTATGGATTTATGTATTTACGTATGTATGGATGTATGTAAGAACGTATGTACGGATGTATGTATGGATGAATGTATGCGTGTATGTATGGATCTGCGTGTTGATGTGTGTATGGATGCATGTATGGATGGACGGATGGATGTATGGATGGATGGAGGAATGGATGAATGCATATATGGATTTCTGCATGTATGGAGGTATGTATGTATTAATGTATGGATGTAAGAATGAATGTATGCATACACGAATGGATGTATAGATTTATGGATGTATGGATGTATGGATGCATGTATGTATGTATGGATGTATGGACGGATGGATGGATGGATTGTTGTATGGATGTATGGATG
>NW_016937909.1:0-473 GCF_001483705.2 Eufriesea mexicana
TCGCAGAAATCCACCGAATAGCAGTTTATAGCGCAAAAGTCAAAGCTATCCTATCGGAACGTAGCCAACCACCACATAAAGGAACGTAACATAAATCAACCCAACGTGCCGGGGCCACAGTTGCTCGCCCTCCAGGGCCAAGCAGAATATAGCAGAGCACGGTAGAGCGCAGGAATCCACCGAAACACAGTATACAGCAGGAAAGTCAAAGCTAAACTCACCTAACATGACCGAACCTAATCAAGCCAAACGTAGTATAACTCAACCTAACGTGCCGAGGTGGCTAACGCCGCCCTACGCATTGCAAGATGAAAATGTTGGAACACAGTAGAGCGCAGAAACCCACCGAATAGCAATGTGTAGCACAAAAGCAAAAGCAATCCTACCCTAGCCTATGCGAACGTAATGTACCGAGGCGTTACATAACTAAGCTTAACGTGCCGAGACGACCATTACTGGCCTCCAGAGAGCCA
>NW_016937910.1:0-465 GCF_001483705.2 Eufriesea mexicana
TAAACCTAACGGGCCGCGTCCACTATTAGTGGCTTTCCCATCACCAAGGTGATAATATTAGAGAATCGTGGAGCGCAGAATTCCATAGGAAGGCAATTAATTGGGAAAAGTCAAAGTTCTCTTAACGAAACTCAGACTAACCTAACCTAACCAAGCGTAACATTACACAACCTAACGTGTCGAGACCACTGCTTCTTGCCTCCACAGCACCAAGCAGAATATACTAGTGTACAGCAGGGCACAGTAATCAAACGCATAGCAGTATATGGCACAAATGACAAAGCTATCCTAACCAAGCCTAGTCTACCCTAACCAAGTCGAACGCAACATAACTCAACCAAACGTGCCACGACTACTATGGCTAGCCTCCAAGCCTCCCCAGAGACAAGCAGAGGCTAGTAGAGCAATGCAGAGTGCAGATATCGGCCGAAAGCAGTGTAAACCACAAAAGTCAATGCTATTCTT
>NW_016937911.1:0-2288 GCF_001483705.2 Eufriesea mexicana
TCCCGGCTTCGCCATCGTCAAGCAGAGCATATTAGAGGAGAGAAGCGCGTAGAAGTACGTAGATTGGCAGTGTATATCATAAAAGTTAAAGACATCATTGCCTATCCTGGCCTAAGCAAACCTAACCCAACGTAGCCTAACTCAACATACCGTGCCGAGACTACTATTGCTGGCCTCCACAGAGCCAAGCAGAGAATATTAGAGCAATGCAGTGCACAGAAATCCACAGAGCTGCAGGGTATAGCATAAAAGTGAAAGCTATCATATCCTAAAGTAACCAATCGTAACATAACCAAATGTAAATGTGACCTAGCTCAACCTATCGTGCCGAGACAACAATTGCTGGCATCCCCAGAGCAAAGTAGAACATACTAGAGCAGACTGGAGCGCGGAAATTCACTGAGCAGCTGTGTATAACACAAATGTCGGTGGTGCCCTGACCAAACTTACCCTAACCTAACATAACCACTCGTATTCTAACACAACCTGACGTGCAACCTCGACCATTGTGGGCCTCAATGTGCCAAGCTGCTTGTAGTAGAGCAATGTAGATCGCAGCAATCGTGCAAACTGCAGCATATAGCGCAAGAGCAAAGCCATCATAACCGAATCTAACCAAACCTAACTGCACCAAACGTAATATATCTCAAACTAACGTGCAGAGACCACACTTGCAGTCCTCCCCAGAGCCAAGCAGAATATGCTAGAGCAAAGTAGAGCCCAGAACGCCAAAAAGTAGCAGTGCATAGCACAAAAGACAAAGATACCCTAACATAACTTTTCATAACTGGACCTAACCAAACGTAGGATAACCAAGCCTAGCGAGCCAAGACATCTACTGCCTTCCTCCCAGAGCCAGGTAGAACATACTAGATCACAGTGGAGTGCAGGATGCTATCGATCAGCAGCGTATAGCACAGAATCTGATGCCACCATTACCAAACGTAAACAAGCCTACCATAACCGAACGTGACATAACAAAGCATACCGTGCCGCGACCGAAAATGCTGGCCTCGCCAGAGCCTAGCAGAGTACAGGAGAGCAACGAGGAACGCAGAAATCCACCACATAGCAGTTTATAGCACAAAATTCAATGGTACCCTATCCTAAGATAGCCAATCGTCTCATAACCGAACGTAACATGTCTCAACCTTACGAACCTAGACCACTACTGCTGACCCCCCAGAGCCAAGCAGAAGAAGCTAGAGCACAGCAGATCGAAGAAATCCCCCGCATTGAAGTGTAAAGCACAAAAGTCGGAGCTATTCCGGACGAACTTGTCGTAACCCAACATAACCATACGTAACCTGAGAAAAACTGACGTGCCACGACGACTATTGCTGGCCTCGCGGGAGCCAAGCATAGTACAGCACAGCAATATAGTGCGCAGAAATAGACCGAATAGCAGCGTACAACGCAAAAGGCAAAGATATCCTAACCAAACGTATCCAAACCTAACGTACCCTAACGGAACATACCTCAACTTAACGCGCCGCGACCAAAATTCCTGGCGCCCACAGAGACAAGCAGAATGTGATAGAGCAGAGTAGAACGCAGAAGTACACTGAATAACAGCGTATAGCACATAGGTCGAAGCTATCCTCTCCGAACCTAACCAATCGACACATACACAAACGTAACCTAACTCAACCTAACACGCAGCAACCTCTAATGCTGGCCACCCTACAGTCGAGCTGGTTATAGTTGATCTCAGTAGAGCGCAGAAATCCACCAAATATCAGTCTATGCCAGCAAAGTAAAAGCTATTCAAGCCTAACCCGAAAGAACGTAGCATACCTGAACATAATGAAACCCAACCTAACGTCCCGAGACAGCTGTTGCTGGACTGATCCGATCCAATCGGAACATGTTATTGAAAAGGATAGCGCCGAAATCTTCAGAAACGCATGGTACAGCAGAAAAGACAAAGTTGCCAAAACAGGACCAGAACAAACCTAACCCAACCAAACGTAACCTAACATATCCTGACGTGTCGCGACCACTGTTCCTGGTATCCCCAGAGTACAGCAGAGTACAGTACAGCAATTTAGAGCGTACAAATCCGCCGAATAGCAGTGTATGGCACAATAGCCAATGATGACCAATCCTAACCTAACCAAACGTGACAACCAAACGCAACCGTAACGTATCCGAACTACCGTGTCTAAATCAATATTGCTGGCCTCCCCGCAGCGAAGCATAGCATATTAAAGGAGAGTAGAGTGCAGAAGTCAAAAGAATGGCAATGTATAGCGAAAGAGACAAGGCCATCCTAGCATAACCCAGAA
>NW_016937912.1:0-1000 GCF_001483705.2 Eufriesea mexicana
CGACGGTGTTAATGTTATTAATTTCTCACACCGTTGTGTATGGTGATATTTTCCACGGATATGTCATAATACTAGGCATGCCACTAATATTATATTTATTATCGAATGCGTTATGTCCTGCAGCTTGGCCTACCTTTGTGAGAAATATCATGTATTTTGCAGTCGTCACGGTTGTATCTCCTGGCGAGTGCTCCCACTCTCGGCGCGTGTCTTTGTCGAGTCTTTCTGTCAGATGGTGCACAATAATTCCATCCCAATGCTCCGTGGGTTGCCCTAGTGACTCTAGAGATTGCAGATGTTGTTGGGTATCATTCAGTAATTTACGCAGACTCTCGGGCGAACCCCTTTGCATAGGTGCCAGAGAAAATAATGTCGACAAATATCTCAGAAAGTCACTCGCGGGTTGTTGTGTAATTCGGTTAACTATGACCACGCTTTTTCGTAATTTTCGGCGGTCGTCTGTAATGGCGCAATTGCTTCCGCTGCCTCCCCTGTTAGGCAGGAACGTAGATAATGCAGCTTCTGATCTGCGTCCAGCGATGTTTCGTTGTGTATGAGTGAAGTGGATGCGTCCTTGAACGATTTTCATCTTTCGTAAGAACCATTGAGTTCAGGAAGTTTTAGCTTCGGTAAATTGGCACTGACACTTGATCCTGAGGCTTCCGATAATTTCGAGATGGTCGGTGTTGTTAGACTACTATTTTCTGAATTGAAGAGCGCTTGTGCCTTGGCCTTTAAATCAAAGAAAACTTCCTCTACTTCCTCTCTCTTGCTGGACATGCCCTCGCCCTCATGATCTAGGTCTTCTAATACCGCTTGCGCTTTATCAAAGTTCTTCCACATTTCGTCTAAAATCTCAATTCTAAACTTAAGCTGTTCGAATGCATTCTGCCTGGAGTGATATTATACCAGGAATTACCGAAATGTGGTCTGTTGTCTCCGAACGGTATTACGTTGTGTTTTTGCCAGGTGTAGAAGTTTTGCCATGTCTTCTTGTTCA
>NW_016937913.1:0-545 GCF_001483705.2 Eufriesea mexicana
GCTACGATTGATTAGTTTAGGTTGTGTTAAGCTCGGTCAGGTGGTATATGACTTTCGTGCTAGACTCTGGGTTTCGGAGGATTTCTGCGCTCGACTGGGCTCCACTACCTTCTGCTTCGCTCTGCGGAGACCAGAAATATTGGTCGCGGCAGGTTACGTTGAGTTAGGGTACGTTCGGTTGCGTTATGTTACCTTAGCTTACGAATGGATAGCGATCACATTTGTGTTGTACACCGCGATGCTATGTATTTCTGTATTGTACTCTCCTCATGTGTGCTCTGCTCGACTCTGGGAAGGCCAGCAATAGTAGTCCCGGTTCGTTAGGTTCTGTTATGTTACGTTTGGTAATGCTTAGGTTGCATAGATTGGGATAGGATGCCTTCGACTCTTGTGCTATACACTGCTATTCGGAATCCGGTGCGCTCTAGCATGTTCTGTTTGCCTCCCGGGAGAGCACTGATAGTGGTCTCCCCACAGTATGCTCAGATGTGATACGATTAGTTATGTTACGTCTTGTCAGGTAGGGTTTGCATTTCTTTGGTTTT
>NW_016937914.1:0-634 GCF_001483705.2 Eufriesea mexicana
CAGCAATAGATGACTCGGTACGTTAGTTCGAGCTAGGCTGCGTTTGGTTTTGCTACGTTTGGCTAGTTTAAGATACGATAGCTTTGACTTCTGTGATATACACTGCTTTTCGGAGGATTTCTGCGCTTTTCTGTGAAAGTTTAAGATACGATAGGTTTGACTTCTGTGATATACACTGCTTTTCGGAGGATTTCTGCGCTTTTCTGTGCTCTAACATGCTCTGCTTGGCGTTGTGGATGCCAGCAATGGAGGTCTCTGCTCGGTAGGTTGAGTTGGGCTTCGTTTCGCTCGGTTAGGTTATGTCGGGTTAGGTTAGTATATGTCTGACTTTTGTGTTTCGCACTTAAATGCGGAGGATTTCTGCACTCTCGTGTGCTCTATTATATTCTGTTTTGCTCTAAGGATATCAGCAAAAGCGGTCTAGGCACGTTAGGTAGAGTTCCGTTGCGCTTGGCTGCATTATGTTTGGCTATGTTAGGCTAGGATAGCTACGACTTTAGTGCTGCACGCTGCAATTCGGTTGGTTTCTGCGCTCTTCTGTCCTCTAATATCTCCTGCACGGCCCGGAAGAGGTCAGCAATAGTATTCTAGGCACATTAGGCTTACTTACGTTGCGTTTGGTTATGTTACGTTT
>NW_016937915.1:0-550 GCF_001483705.2 Eufriesea mexicana
CAGAAATCCACAGCATTGCAGTGTATAGCAGAAAAAGCAAACAAATCCTTGCCTAACCTACCCGAGTCTATCATATCCGAACGTAGTGTAACTCAACTTAACGTGACTAGACCAATATGGGTGGCCCCTCCAGAGACAATCAGAGGATATTAGGACATACTAGAGCGCAGAAACCCACCGAATAAGTGAAAAGCACAAAGGCCGAAGTAGCCTCTCTTAATATAGTCAAACGAAGCATACACGAACGTAACATAACTCAAGTTAACTTGACGAGAACAATATCGCTGGCCCCCACAGAGACAAGTGAAAGGCAATAGAGCACAGCGGTGCGCAGGGATTCACAACATAGAAGTGTAAAGCAAAAAGGTCGAAGTAGCCTATCCTAACCTAGCCAAACGTAACATATACAAACTTATCCTAGCTCAATCTCACATGACGCATCAAAAATTCCAGGCCTCCACGGAGACAAGCAGAATATACTACATCTCAGTAATTGCCAGAGATCAACCGCATTGCAGTCTATAACGAAAATGTCAAATATATTCAAACC
>NW_016937916.1:0-1366 GCF_001483705.2 Eufriesea mexicana
CACCACAGAGCCAAGCGGAGCATCCTAGCGCACAGTAGAACGCAGAGGTCCACCGAACAGAAGAGGATAGCACAAAAGTCGAAGCTACCGTGCCCTAACCTAGCCCATCCTAGCACAACCAAGGGTAACCTAACCCAGCCTAACGTGCCGAGACCACTATTGTTGGCCTCTCCAGTGCTAGTCATGACACACCAGAGGCGAGTGGCGCGAACAATTCCATACAACCGCAGTGTATATCGGAAAAGCCGAGGCTATCCCAACGTATCCCAAACCAACATAACCTTACCAAACGTAGCCTGACTCAACATATCCAGCAGCGACCGCTATTCCTGGACTCCCCAGGGCCAACCAGAATATAGCAGAGGTCAGCGCTGAGCAGGAATCCACATAATAGCAGTTCATACCGCGATCTCGGGGCAGTCCATACCTAAACTGAACTGACATAACCTAACCGAACGTAACGTAACTAAGCCTAAGGTGACGGAAACGCTATTGCTGGCCTCCCCAGATTCAAGCAGAACACTTTACAGGACAGAAGACCACAAAAATCCACCGAATGGCAGTGTAAATCGCAAAAGTCAGTGCTATACTGCCCTGACATAACCAAATGTAACGTAACCAAACGTAACATAACTCATCCTAACGTGCCGAAACCAATATTGCTGGCTTCCGCAGAGTCGAGCAGAGCATAGTAGAGCACAGTAGAGCCCCAAAAGTCACAGAATAGCTGTGTATATCATGAAAGCCGAAGCTACCCTATTCTAGCCTATCCTAACGTAGTAATGTCAAACGTAGCCTAACATAATCTAGCGTGCCGCGACCACTAGTACCGAAGTTCCCAGAGCCAAGCAGAACGACATAGAGCACAGTAGTGCGCAAGAAACCGCCGAATGGCAGCGAAGTGCACAAGCGTCAGAGACACATTAACCTTACCTGACCTGATCTAACTCAACCTAACGTAGACTAACTAAGCGTAACGAGCAGAGTCCACTGTTCCTGGCCTTCACAGAGCCACGCACAACATACTGGAGCACAATAGTGCGAAGAAATTCACCGGGTAGCAGCGTATATCACAAAGGTCGAAGCTGTCCTAACCAAACATATCCACACATAACCCAACCAATCGTAACATGACTCAACCTAACGTGACGCTGCCACTATTCCAGGCGACCCAGCGACCAGCAGAGCATATTAGAGCAATTAAGAACGCAGGAGACAACCGAATAGCAGTGTACAGCACAAAAGTCTAATCTATCCTATCCTAACCTCAGCAAACGTTACACAACCATACATAGACCAACTAAAGCTAACATACTGAGACCACTATCGCTGGCCTCCCGAGAGCCAAACAGAGCGTACCAGAGCA
>NW_016937917.1:0-288 GCF_001483705.2 Eufriesea mexicana
CGGTGAGCAAACATTCTTGTATAAATACGGACGATAGATTCTATTGGCGTGCTATAGCCATAGCGATGGTACAGAATCTGGCTGAAAAACTCGATTTTATAGACAGTTTCGACTAATCTCTTGGTGAGCTACCTTTCCCGCATAAATAATGAGGAAAGAAACTATTGGCGTGCTATAGTCATTGCAGTGCTGTAGAGTCTGTCTGGAAAATTCAATTTTACTGACGTTTTCGACTACTATCGTGGTGACCTAACTTTCTTGCATAAGCAAGGAGGAAAGATTCTACTG
>NW_016937918.1:0-531 GCF_001483705.2 Eufriesea mexicana
CAAAACCTAACTTAACCCATCCCAGCCAGTCCTAACCTAACCTCACCTAACATAATGTAACCTAATCAAAAATAATATTGCAAAACCTATGCTCACCTAAACTACCCAAACTTTAGCTTACCTACCATAAACAAACATAAACTAACCTAACCTATCCTATCCTAACGTCACGTAACCAAACGTAATCTAACACAATCTAACTCGACCTAACATAACCTAACATAGCCAACCTGACCTGGCCTGGCCTGACATGACCTGACATCACCTGTCCTCACCCGACCCCACCTGACAACACACGGAATGTCCTAGCCTGTCCGGACTTGAACTGACCCTACCTGTCGTGACCTTACCTGGACTGGCCTGGCCTGACCAGACCGAACATAACCTAACCCGACCAGGTCTGGCCCGGCATGACCTGGCCTGGCCTGGCGTGACATGACGTGACCTGACGTGACCTGACCTATCGTGGCCTGGCCTGACCTGACCTGTCATAACCTGACCTGACTTGACCTGACCTTACCTGGCTTGACA
>NW_016937919.1:0-508 GCF_001483705.2 Eufriesea mexicana
CGCTACCCTCCTCTACTATGATCTGCTCGACTCTGCGGAGGCCTGCAATAGTGGTCGCATCGCGTTAGGTATAGTTAGGTTACGTTCGGTTATGTCACGATTGGTTAGGTTAGGAGAGGTTGGCTTTGACTTTTGTACCGTATACTGCTGATCGGTTGATTTCTGCGCTCTACTGTGCTCTAGTGTGTTCAGCTTGCTTTTGGGAAGGACAGCAATCGTGGTATCGGCAAGTTATTTTGAGTTAGGCTACGTTTGGTTAGGCTAAGTTATGTCAGGTTAAGTTAGGATATCTTTGACTTTTGTACTGCACACTGCGATTCTGTGTATTTCTGCGCTCTGCTCTCCTCTAATATGTTCGACGTGGCGACGGGGCGCCAGCAATAGTGCACTCGGCTCATTAGGTTACCCACGTTCGGTTGGGTTCGGCCTTGTCAGGTAAGGCTATTGTACTTTTGACGTTTGTGCTATTCGCTGCCATCTGCTGGCTTCCTGCGTTCTGCCGTGCACC
>NW_016937920.1:0-906 GCF_001483705.2 Eufriesea mexicana
ATTTTATTGACATTTTCGGCTAATATCGTGGTGAGCTTACTTTCTTGCATAAATAAGGTGGAATGGTCCTTTTGGCGTGCTATAGCCATTGCAATGCTATAGATTCTGACTCGATAATTCAATTTCTCTGACATTTTCGACAAATATCGTGGTGAGCTAACTTTCTTGGATACAATAGGAGGAAACATTCTATTGGCGTGCTATGGCCGTTGCAGTGCTATAGAAACTGGATGGAAAATTAAATTTTATTAACATTTTTGAATAACATCGTGGTGAGCTTAACTTCTGGCATAAATAAGGAGGAAGGAATCTATTGGCGTGCAATAGCCATTGCAATGCTATAGAATCTGGCTGGAAAATTCAATTTTATTGGCATTTTCTGCTAATATCGTGGTGAGCTTACTTTGTTGTGTAAATAAGAAGGAAGGATTCCATTGGCGTGCTATAGCCATGGCAATGCTATAGAATCAGGGTCGAAAATTCAATTTTATAGACATTTTCGATTAATATCGCGGTGAGATAACTTTCTGGTATGAATATGTACGAAAGATTCTGTTGGCGAGCTGTAGCCATTGCAATGATATATAATCTGTCTGGAAAATAGGAAAATACAATTTTATTGATATTTTCGTCCAATCTCGTGGGGAGCTATCTTTCTTGCATATATAATGAGGGAAGAAACTATTGGCGTGCTATAGCCTTTGCAATGCTATAGAATCTGGCTGGAATATACAATTTTGATGACATTTTGGACTTATAACGTGGTGAGCTAACTTTCTTCGATAAATAAGGAGGAAAGATCCTACTGACGTGCTACGACCGTTGCAATGCTATAGAAACTGAATGGATAATTATATTTTATTAACATTTTCGAATAATATCGTGTTGAGCTGACATCCTTGCCCA
>NW_016937921.1:0-311 GCF_001483705.2 Eufriesea mexicana
CATAAATATGGAGGAAAGATTCTCTTGGCGTGCTATAGGCACTGCAATGCTATAGAACCTTGCGGCAAAGGTCAATTTTATTGTCAGTTTCGACTAATATCGCGGTGAGCTAACTTTCTTGCATAAATATGGGGGAAAGGTCTTACTGGCTTGTTATTGCCATTGCAATGCTACACAATCTGGCTGTAAAGATCTATTTTACTGACATTTTCTACTAATATGGCTGTGAGCTATCTTTCTTGCATAATCAAGGAGGAAAGATTCTGTTAGCATGCTGTAGGCATTGCAATGCTATAGAACCTTGCTGGAAA
>NW_016937922.1:0-964 GCF_001483705.2 Eufriesea mexicana
GCTCAATCTAACCAAACCAAGCGCAGAATAACATAGCATGACGCGCTACGACCACTGCTGCTGTCCTCCATGGGCAAAAGCAGAATGTAATAAAGCACAGTCGGTCACAGAAGTTCACCGAATAACAGTGCATAGCACGAAAGGCGCAGACATCCTAACCAAACAAGCCTAAGCTAACACAACCAATCGTAACAGAACACAACCTAACGTGCCACGGCCACTTTTGCTCTCTTACCCAGGGTCGGGCAGAGTATAATAGAGCAACGTACAGCATAGGATTCCACCGAAATGCGGAGTAGAGCACAAAACTCGAAGATATCCTAACCCAACCTGCCATAAACTGACTTCACCGAACGTAGCACAGCTCAACGTAGCTTTCCGCGACCACGGCTCCTGTCCTCCCCTGATCCAAGCAGAATGTTGTAGAGCAAAGTAGATCGAGCACCGAATGACGGTGTATAGCTCGAAAGTCAGAGCTATCCTAACCAAGCATTGCCTAAAGTGACATAACCAAATGTAACATAACACAACGTTGCGTGCCAGGACCACCATTGCTAGCCTCCCCAAAGTCGAGCGGAGCATAGTAGAGCAATGTAGAGCGCAAACATGCTCCGAATTGCATCGCACAGCACTAGAGTCAAAGAAATCCTAACCAAGCCTTCCTAACCTAACCCAACGAAGCGTAACATAACTCAAGCTGGCGTGCCAGGAGTACTATTACTTGCCGCCCCAGAGCCAAGTAGAAGTCATCAGAGCACAGAAGTCAGACATACACTGTCCCAACCTGACCTTACATAACCTATCCAAACATAGTATAACTGACCACGACGTGGCGAGTCCAACATGTCCGGCCACCCCAAAGCCAATCAATGCATATTAGAGCACATTAATTATATTAGAGCACCTAATAGCAATGAATGCCACAAAAGCCAAAGTACCCTATCACAACCTAGCCAAGCGATAA
>NW_016937923.1:0-431 GCF_001483705.2 Eufriesea mexicana
CCACGAAAGTCAAAGATATCCTATGCTAACTCAGACAAGCGTAACCTAACAAAACGTAACCTATCACGGCCTAAGGCGCCACGGCTGCTATTTCTGGCGTTCCGAGACCAATCCGTTAAACATTAGGCAGCTGTAGAGCGCACATCCACCGAGTAGCAGTGTATTGCACAAAAGCCAAAGTTGTCCTATCCTAACCTAGCCAAACGTAACAAAACCAAATGTCACCTTACCCAACCTAACACGACGAAACGACAATTGCCGTTCTGCACAAGGACAAGCAGAATGTACTGTAGCACAGTAGTGCGCCGAAGCCCACCGCATTGTCGTGGGTGGCACAAAAGACGCTGATGTCCTAACCTAACCTGACATAACCAAACCTAACCAAACGTGACCAAGCTCATTCTACGTTGCCGGGACCACTGTCGCTGGCC
>NW_016937924.1:0-908 GCF_001483705.2 Eufriesea mexicana
GACGTAAGGTTAGGCTACATTAGTTTGGATTAGGTTCGGATTGCTTAGGCTTTCCAGGTAGAATCTGTTTTCCGGTGGACTTCTGCGCTTAACTGTGCCATAGTATGCCCTGCTTGGCTCTGTGGATGCCAGCAGTAGTGGTCTGGGCATGTTAGGTTGAGCTAAGGAGCTTACGGTTGTATTACGTTTGGCTATGTTACGACAACAATTGCTTCTCAAGGTTCTCGGCGCCAATGCGCTGCTGTGCCATACCTGGTCCGTTTGTGGATATAGCGGCAGATGTTGGCAGCGAATTTAGAGCATCATCATACCAATGAAATAAGCATGGCCCAACCAGCGGAGGAAGTCAACACGCACTTATCCCTAGCAGGCTTTAGGATTTCGCCCGGTGAGATAACCGATGTGGCGTGTTACCCTTGGGCCACGTCAGGTATGGCATGGATATGAGAACCAACCGGAGATCTCTATGGCCCGTTGCCACTCCCTCTTTCGCATCCAGTGGCATGCGCGAATGCATAGGACACCACCCACTGGATCCCGATGGCTCCAACGAGTATGCGAGGTGAGTGGACATGCCGGTTTGGGCCCCACAACTTCAACGAAGTCTACTGCACAGCCCAGCTTGTATGTGCAGCTATTGGGATCATCAGGTATATCGTGGTTTCTGGCGGACAGCTAACATCAGAAACATCAACAGCTTCTGCCCTCCGTCTATGTTAGGACAAGTATTGTGCGCGTTACCGGGGCCCGCCAACTGGCGACCGCGCCGTGCCACGAGCTAATGCTTTATAACGGCTTCGCGAAAAAGATGTTATAGTACTTTCTAGCGTCGCCGCTGCAGGGGAACGCGTGTGTAGGTGTTGGACACGCGGCTTGGAAAAACCCTGCCCTCACCGTTGAAGGATCAT
>NW_016937924.1:4613-20586 GCF_001483705.2 Eufriesea mexicana
TTGGTTGCGTTAGGTTTGGTTAGGTTAGGACAGGATAGCTCTGACTTTTGTGCTATACGCTGCTATACGCTGTATTCCTGCGCTCCACAGTGCTCTAGTATTCTCTGCTTAGCTCTGGGGAGGCCAGCAATGGTGACCTCGGAACACTAGGATGAGTTAAGTTACGCTTGGCTTGGCTAGGCTTGGATAGGTTAGGTTACGATACCTCCTACTTTTTCGCTATACGATGTTATTCGGACGATTTCAGCGTTCCACATTGCTCTGCTATTCTCCAATTATCTCTTTTGGGGCCAGTAATAGCTTTCATGGCACGCCAGGTTGTGCTACGTTACGTCTGCTCATGTTAAGCTTTTCTTAGGTTAGGATGGGATAGTTTTGACTTTTGTGCTATACACGTGTATCGATGAATTCCTGCACTCCTCATTGCTCTACTATGCTCTGCTCGACTCTGGGAAAACCAGCAATAGCGCTCGTGGCACGAAAGTTCAGTCAGGTTACGTTTGGTTTGGTCACGTTAGGTTACGTTTGGCTAGGGTGGCATTGACTTTTGCGTTGTACAGTGCCATTCGGTAGCTTTCTGCGCTCTGCTGTGCTCTAGTATATTCTGCTTGTCACTTGGCTGGCCGGCAATATAGATCTCCGCACGTTATGTTAAGACATGTCACGTTTGCTTGTATTAAGTTTTGATAGGTTAGGATGGGAAGGAGTTGACTTGTGTGCTATTGACTTCTAATCGGTGTATCTGCAGGATGCACATAGCTCTACTATAACCTGCTAGACTCTGGGGAGGCCAGTAATTATGGTCTCGTTTCGTTACGTTTAGTAAGGCTATGTTTGGATGCGTTACATTATCATGCGTTATGTTCGAACAGGTTTGACATTCGCGGTACGCACTTTCCTTCGGTGTACTTCTACGCTCTACTGTGCTCTACTATATTCTGCTCTGGGATGCGGAGGCCAGCATTTTGGCAGCGGCTCGTTACATTTATTTATACTACTTTCGGATAAGTAAGGTTAGTGCACGTGAAGTTCGGATATCCTTGACTTTTGTGCTATACACTTCAATGCGGTCGATTACTGCGCTCTACTGTGCTCTTGTAAATTCTGCTTGACTCTGGGGAGGCAAGCATGTGCGGTCCCGGCTCGTTAGGTCGAGTTATGCTAAGTTCGGTCAGGTTACGTTTTGTTAGGTTAGGATAGGATTGTTTCGTCTTTTGTGTTATACGCTGCAATGCGGCGGTTTTCTGCGCTCTACATTTCTCTACTATGCTCAGCTCGACCATGGGGTTGCCACAATAGTGGCCGTGACAGGACAGTTTGGGTTATGTTTCGTTTGTCTAGGCTGGGTTGGTTAGGTTTGGCTATGGCGGCTATGACTTTTGCGCTATGCAATGCTGTGCGTTGGATTTCTGCGCTCTACTGCGCTCTAGTATGTTATGCCTGGCAATGGGGAGGCCAGAGGTAGTAGTCCCAGCACGTTCGGTTTTGATACTCCACGTTTGATTTGGTCATGTTTGAGCAGGTTAGGTTATGATATATTTTGCTCTTATGCTATACGCTGCTATGTAGTGGCTCCCTGCGCTCTACGTTGCTCTACTATGCTTTGCTCGACTCTGGGGAAGTCAGCTATACTGGTCGTGGCACGAAGGTTTGAGTTAGGCTCCGGTTAGTTACGTGAAACTTGTTTGTGTTGGGACAGTGTAGCTTTCACTTTCGTGGAGTAAACTGTTTTTCTGTCGAATTCTGCGCTCGACTCTGCTCTAGCGAATTTTGCTTGGCCCTGTGGCGTCCACAAACAGTGTTCGCGGCTTGTTATATTGATATATGCTTCGTTTGGTTAGTCTACAATTGCTTTGGCTATTTTTGTATTGCCTCGGCTATTCTGCTATACACTGCGATTCTATGGATTTCTGCTCACTACACTCCTCTGATGTGCGCTGGTTGTCTCTGGGCAGACCAGCAATGGCGGTCGAGTCTCTTTAGGTGGAGTTATATTACGTTTGGTTACGTTGAGATTGGTTCGCTTAGAAGGAGACAGCTGAGACTTTTGTGCTTCACACAGCAGTGCGGCGGACTTCTTCGCTCTACTTTGCTCTAGTATATTCTGGTTGGCTCTGTGGAAGACAGCAATAGTGGTCGACGCACGTTAGGCTGTGCCAGGTTACGTTTGGTTATGTTACGTTTAGTTAGGTTTGTCTCGAGTAGCTCCAACGTTTGTGCTATAAACTGCTGTTCGGTGCATTTCTACGCTCTGCTGTGTTCTTATATGTTCTGCTTGTCTCTGGGGAGGCCGACGGTAGTGGTCACGGCATGTTAGCTCGAGTTAGGTTGCGTACCGTTGGGTTAGGTTAATATGTGTCACGTTACGATAGCTTCTACTTTTCTGCTATATACGACCATTATATAGGCTCCTGCGCACTGCTCTCCGCTAGTACGTTCTGCTTGGCGATGGGGAGGCCAGCAATAGTGACCTAGGAAATTTAGGTTGGATTTGGTTGCGTTTGGTTGTCACGTTTGGCTATGATAGGATTGGGTTACTTTGACTTTTGTGCCATGCACTGATATTCGGTGGATTTCTGCGCTCTACGCTGCTCTACCATACTCTTCTCGACTCTGTGGTGGCAAGCAATAGTGGTCGTTACACGATAGGTTGGGCTAGGTTGCGTTGGCTATGCTTGGTCTGTCTACGCTTGACTATGATGGCTCTGACCTTTCCGCTATACACTGCTATTCGCTGGATTCTTGAGCTTTGCTGTGCTCAAATATGCTTTGCTTGGCTCTGGGTAGGTCAGCAATAGCTGCCTCGGCATGTTAGTTTTAGTTAGGTTACGTTTGGTTAGGTTACGTGTGTTTAGGTTAAGTACGGATAATTTTGGCTTTCCTGACACAGACTGCTATTCGGTGGATTTCTGCGCCATACACTGCTCTATTACACTCTGCTTGACTCTGAGGAGGCCGGCAATGATGGTCGCTGCACGTTCGGTTAAGATAGGTTATTTGTAGTTATGTTGCGAGTGGTTAGATTAGGAGAGGGAATATTTGTATTTTGTGCTATACACCGCCACGCAGCGGATTGCTGCACTCTACTTTGGACTCATATGTTCAGCTTGGTTCTGGGAAAGCCAGTAATAATGTTCGCGGCAAGTTGGGTTTAGTTAGATTACGTGCGGTTATATCAGGTTAGGCTGGGTTAGCTTAGGATAGCTTTGACTTTTGCGACCAACAATGATATTTTATGGACATCTGTTCTACACTCTGCCCTATTATACGCCGCTTGTTCCTGGGGACGCCAGCAATAGTGATCGCTATTGTTCTACGTAACATAACTCAATCCAACGTGCGAGACCATGCTGCTGGCATAACCAGGGCCAAGTGGAATGTAGTAGGGCAAAGTAGAGCACAGAAATCCACCGAATAACAGTGTATGGAGCAATGATTACAGCTATACAAACCGAAGTATACCTAACGTAACCTAACCGAACGTTACATAGCTCAGACCTGGCTGCAGAGACCACTGTTGCTGGCATTCCCAGGAATAAGCAGAATAAAGTAAAGCAAAGTAGAACACAGAAATCCTTCTCAGAGCTGTGTACAGCACGAAAGTCAATACTATCCTTACCGAACTTGGCCTAACCTGCCTTATCAAAACGTAACATGAACCAACTTAATGTGCGGAGACATATATTGCTGGCCCCCCAGAGCCAAACAGAAGGTGATAGAGCACAGTAGTGCGCCAAAATCCACCGAATAGCAGTGCAGAGCGAAGAAGACAATGCTACACCATCCTAACATAGCCACACGTAGTGTAATCAAACGTTACCTATCTCAACCATACAAGACGAGACTTCTATTGCTGCCCTCCACAGAGACAAGCAGAACATATTATAGAAGAGTAGAGCGCAGAAATCCATAGAACCGCAGTGTATAGCACAAAAGTCAAAGCTATACGAACCTAGCTCAGACAAATGTAACCGAATCAAACGCTGCCTACTGAAAATAACAGGCCTCGAACGCTACCCCGGTCCTCGCCGAGGCCAGGCAGAATACAGTGGAGCATAGTAGAGTGCAGGAATCGTTCGAATAACGGTGTACAGTCCGAAAGTCGAAGATATCCTAACGGAACAAATCAGAACCTGGCCAAACCGAATGTGTCTTAACTTAACCTAACGTGCCGAGACCACCATTGCGGGCGTCCCTAGAGCCAAGCAGAAAATATTAGAACATAGCGGACCGCAGAAATCCAATCAATTGCAGTGTATAGCGCAAAAGTCAGAAATATTATATCCTAACATAACCAACTTTCTCATAACCAAGCGTAACATACCTCAACACATTGTACCGAGAACACTATTGCTGTCCTCCGCAGAGACAAGCAGCGAATATTAGAGCACAGTGGAGCCCAGATATCCACTGAGAAGAAGTGTATAGAACAAACGTCAAAGAAGTTCTATCCTAACCGGAACCGACGGTGACGTAACCAAACGTTACATATCTGAACTTAACGTGCCAAGACCACTATTGCCATCCTCCCCGGAGAGAAGCAGAGCATATCAGACGAACGCGGGGCACAGAAATCCAGCGAACAGCAGTGCATTACACAAACGTCAAAGCCACTCTATCCTAACCTAACCAATATTAAAATTGCCAAACGCATCGTAACTCAGCCTAACGTGTCACGACCACTATCGCTGGCCTCCCGAGAGACGAACAGAACATATTAGACGAGAAGAGTGCTCAGAAGTCCATAAGATTGCAGCTCGTAGCTCAAAATGGATATTTAGCCTATCCCAACCTAACCAAACGTTACATAACTGAATCTTACCGAACATAGCCTAACCTGCCGATGACACTGTTGCCGGCCTCCCATAGGCAGGAAGAAAATACTAGACAACTGTAAAGCGCAGACTTCTGCAGCATTGCAGTGTGCAGCACAAAAGTCGAAGATATGAAAGCCTGACCGGAACTGACCTAAACTAGTCAAAGATGGCCTGTCTCAGAACAAATTGCCAAGACCACTGTAGCTGGACTCCCAAATGCCAAGCAGAGAATACAAGAGCACTGAAGAGCGCTGGAGTCCATCGAACAGCAGATTATGCAATAAAAGTCAACGCTAGCCTATCCAAACCTATCCGCACGTAACGCAGCTATACGTAACATAACCCAACGTAAAGTGCAGAGACCACTATTGCTGGCCTCCCCACAGACAAGCAGATGCTAGTAGAGGAATGCGGAGCGCAGATATCGGCCGTACAGCAGTGTATAGCGCAAAAGTCAAGGCTACCCTAACCAAAACTATCCTAACCTAGGCAAGCCAAACGTGCCATTTCTCAACCAAACGTGCCACGAACATTATTGCTGGCATCCCCAGAGACAGGTAGAGCTTATTATAGCGCAGTAGAGAGCAGAAATCCACCGAATAGCAGTGTACAGCTCAAAAGGCAAATCTATCCTTTCATAAACCACAAAAACGTACTATATCCAAACGCAACCTAACTCAAACTAACGTGACGCGACCACTGTTGATGGCTTCCACAGGGACAAGCAAAATATGATAGAGCACAGTAGATCACAGTAGTCCATAGAATATCTGTGTTGAGTACTTGTGTCGATGCTATCTTAACCCAACTCAACCCAACGTAACAAAACCAAAAGGAATATAACCAAACCTAACGTGCCATGACAAGTATAGCAGGCCTACGCAGAACCAGGGAGAGCACAATAGAGAAGAATAGAGCGCAGAAATCCACAGAAACGTGGTCAATAGCTGAAAAGTCGATGTGATCCAAGCCTAACCAAAGCTAACATAACATAACCAAACGCATCCTAACTAAACCTAACGTACCGAAACCAGCATTGCTGGCATCCCCAGAGCCAAGCAGAACATACTGGAGCACAGTAGAGCGCAGAAATCCACCGCACAACTGTGTATACCACGAAAGTCAAATCTATCTAAACCAAACCTGATCCAACTTAACGTAACCAAACGTAGCCTAGCACAACCGAACGCGCGCATACAATTATTACTGCCCCCCCCCTCCCAAAAGTCGAGCAGAGCACCTTAGAGCAACGTAGAGCGTAAGCACCCAACGTATAGCAGTGTATGGCACAAAAGTCAAAGGTATGCTATCCTATCCCATCCAAATGCAATATAACCAAACGCAACCTAACCTAACCTTACGTGCTGAGAACAACATTGCTGGCATCCCCAGGGACAAGTACAATATACTATAGCACAGTAGAGCGCACAAAGCCACCAAATGGATGTGTACAGCACAAAAGACAAAGATATCTTGACCTAACACGACCCAACCTGTCCTAACCGAACGTAGAGATTCTAAACCCAACGTGCCGAGACCTATATTGCTGGCCTCACCAGAGCAAAGCAGAACATATTAGAGCACAGTAGAGAGCAGAAATCCACCGATTAGCAGTGTATAGCACAAAAGACTAAGCTACAATATCCTATCACACCCAAACGTAACATAACCAAACGACATATAACCCAGTCAAACGTGCCGAGGCCAATACAGCTGGCCTACCCGTAGCCATGCACAACACATTAGAGGAGAGTATGGCGCAGAAATTCTTAGAACCGCAGTTTTTAACGGAAAAATCAAAGCTATCCATGCTTTACCCATGCCACCGTAAACAAGCCAAACGTAACACAACCCTACCTAATATGCCGCGGCCACTATTTCTGTCCTACCAATAGCAGCGCAGAGCTTACTAAAGCACAGTAGAACCGAAAAGTCCGTCGAAACTCGGTACGTAGCGCAAAAGTCAAGAGTACGCTATCCTAACCTTACCAAACGTATCACAAACAGACGTAAACTAGCTCAACATTACGCGCCGTGGCAACTTTTTCTGGCCTCCCCACGTGCAGTGCAGAGAATATTAGATCACAGCAGAGCGAAGAAATCTTGCTAATTGCAGTGTAAAGCACGAAAATCAAAGCTACCCCAGCCTAACCTAACCAAACGCAACGTAACCAAACGTAACCTAGACCAACTTAGCGTACCTAGACCTCTATTGCTGACATCCTCAGAGGAATGCAGAACATATTAAAGCACTGTGGAGTGCAGAAATCCATCGAACAGCTGTGTAAGCCACAACAGTTAAAGCCACCATTTCCTAACCTAACAAACCGTAACATAGCCAAACGTATCGTTGCTCACAGTAGCGTGCCGCGGCCAGTACTGCTGGCCACCCGAGATTCGGGCAGAGCAGAGTACAGCACAGTAGAGCGCGGAGTTCCACCGAATAACAGCGTAAACCACATAAGTCAAAGCCATCCTCTCCTAACCTGTCCAAACGTAATACTACCAAGCGTAACGAAACACAACTGGGGGTGCCACGACCACAATTGCTAGCATCACGGGAGACGAGCATATTATAGCAGAGCAACTTAGGGCTCTGAAATCGTCAGAATAACAGTGTATAGCGCAAAGGACAAAGCTATCCTAAACAAACCTTACCAAACCTAGCCTAACCAAACGTAGCATTGCACTACAAAACGTGCCGCGACCACAGCTCCTGGCGTACCCACACACAAGCCGATCGTGGTGGCGCACAATAGAGCGCACAGGTCCCTAGAATAGCGGTGTGGCACAAAAGTCGAAGCTTTCGTAGCCTAACGCAACGTAACATGACCCAACCAAGCGTATTCTAACTGAAGCTGACGTGTCGAGACCATTCCTGTTGCCATCCCGGTAGTCGAGCAGAGTACGGTATAGCTATGTAAAGCGCAGGAATCCAACCAATAGCAGTGTATAGCATAGGAGACAAAGCCGTCCTGTGCGAATCTACAAAACGTGACCCAACGAAACGTAACGCAGCACAACCTGGGGAGCCACGACAACCGCCTGACCTCAAGACTGCCGAGCAGAGTATAGCAGAGCAATGTAGGACGCTGAAACCGACTGAACAGCAGTGCACAGCACAAAAGTCAAAGCTATACCAACCAAACCTAACCAAACCTATCCCAGCCAAGCGTAACATTTCCCAACTTGACATACCGCGACCGCAATTCCTGGCGTCCGCATGCACAAGCAGATAGTTGTTGTTCACAGTAGAGCACTGATGTCTATAGAATAGCGGTGTGTAGCACAAAAGTCGAAACTATCCCAATATAATGCAATGTAGCCTAACCTACCCAAACATATAGTGACCCAATCTGACGTGCCGCTACCTCAATTGCTGGCCTCCCGAGAGACTAGCTGAGTATGCTAGTGCAATGTAGAGCGCAGAAGTCTACCGAAGAGCTGTGTTCAGCACAAGTGTCTAAGCTATCCTATCCTAACCTGACCGAACGTGACACGAGCATACGCAACCTAACCAAGCCTATCGTGAAGAGACAACTGTCGCTGCGCCCCACCCCCCTAGAGCCACGCAAAGCATATTATATGAGAATAGAGCGCTGAAATCCGTAGAATCGCTCTGTAAAGCAGAAAAGTAAGTGATACGCAAACATAACCCAAGTTAGCATAACCTAACCTGACAGAAAACTAAACATAACGTGCCCCGCCGACAATTCCTGGCCCCCACAGGGCCGAACACATTAGAGTAGAGCACATTAGGGGGCAGGAGTCCACGGAATAACCGTGTATGGCACTAAAGCCAAAGCGATCCTATCCAAACTTAGCCCAATCAAGCCTAACCAAACGTAACCTAACACAAACGCTCGTGCCACGACCGCCGTTGCTGGGATTCCCAGAGACGAGTAGAGAATAGTATACCAACGTAGGGCGCAGGAATCCATGGAATAGCAGCGTATAACGCAAGAGTCAAAGCTATCCTCTCCTAACCTGACAAAACGTAACATAAACAAACGTAACCTATCTCACAGTAACGTTCCGAAACTACTACTGCTGGCACCCAGAGCGCCATGCAGAACATCCTATGTCACAGTAGTTCGCAGAAATCCACCTAATAGCAGTGTATAACACAAAAGACAAAACCGTCCTAACGAAACGTAACATAACCTAACATAACCGCTCGTAACTTAACTAAACCTATCGTGCCATGACCATTACAGTTGGCCTCCCCTGAGTAGAGCAGTGTATAGTAGAGCTACATAGGGTGTACGAGTCCACCGAATATCAGTGAAGAGCGCACAAGACAACTCCTCCAAATCCTAACCTATCCAAGTGTAATATAAAGATACGTAACATAACATAGACTATCGTGCCGAGAAAAATATTGCCGGCCTCCACATAGACAAGCAGAATATGCTAGTGCACAGTAGAGCGCAGAAAGCCTCCAAATAGCGCTGTGTAGCACAGAAGTCGGAGATATTATTACCCTACCTGACCAACCATATCCTAACCACGCTTAGACTATCTGAACCTTACTAGCCGAGTTCACTATTGCTGGCTTCCACATCGCCAAACAGAACATATTAGAGGAGTGTAGATCGCAGAAATCAATAGAATGGCAAGAAATAGCAGAAAGGTCAAAAATAAAGCCGAATACGACAGAGCACAGTAGGGCACAGAAGTCCACAGAAGAGCAGCTTTGCGCACTTAGGTCAAAGTCATCCTAACCTAACCCAGCCTAACCTAATCTAATCAAACCTAATCCAACTCAACCTATCGTGCCGCGACCACAATTACTTGCATCCCCATCGACGAGCAGATTATTGTAGAGCAACGTAGAGTGTAGAAGTCCACCAAAGAGCAGTTTATAGCACAAAAGTCAAACCTACCTTTTACTAACATATCAAAACTTAGTGGAACCGAACGATGCCCAACTTAAACTAACGTGCCGAGAACACTCAGGCTGGCCTCCCCAGAGCCAAGCGGAATATGCTAGAGTACAGTAGAGCGCAGAAAGACACCGAATAGCAGTGTATAGCACAAACGTCAAGGATATCCTAACCTAACTTGACATAATCTATCCTAACCAAACGTAGAGTAACCGAAACTAAGGAGCCGAGACATACATTGGTGTCCTCCCCGGAGTCAAGCAGAACATACTAGGGCACAGTAGCGCGCAGAGAAGGACCGAATAACAGTGTATAACACAAAAGTCAAAGCCGTCCTAACCTAACGTATCCTAGTCTATGCTAACCGAATGTAACCTAACACAACCCATCGTGCCGCGACCGCTATTGCTGTTCTCCCCGGAGTCGAGAAGAGCATAGTGAAGCAAGGAAAAGCGCAGTTATCCTCCGACAATCTGCGTGTGGCATAAAAATCAAAGATATCCTAACCTAAACTGTCCTAACCTAACCTAGCCGAACGTTATGCGACTCAACCTAACGCGCCTAGACCACTATTGCTGGTCTGCCCACAGCCAAGCAGAACATATTAGAGGATAGGAGAACTCAGAAGTCCACAGAAACGCAGTGTGCATCAAAAAAGCGTAAGCTGCCCAAACCTAACTCATACCAACAGAATATAACCGAACATACCATACCTCAGCATGACGTGCCGGGACCACAATTGCTGGGCTCCCCAGGGTCAAGCAGAATATAGTAGGGCTTAGTAGGGCTTAGAAATCCACCGAATTGCAGTGTATAGCACAAAAGTAAAAGCTACACTATCCTATCCTGGCCGAGCGTATCATACGCGGACATAATGTAACCCAAATTGACGTGCCACGTCGGCCATTGCTGGCCTCACGAGAGCAAAACGGAGTACAGCAGAGCAATGTAGAACGCTGAAATCATCCGGAGAGACGTGTATAGTACATAAGTCAAAGCAATCCTAACAAATCATGGACAACCCTAGCATAACAAAGCGTAACATAACTCAACCTAACGTGCCGAGAGCACTATTGCTGGCAACCCAAGAGTCGAACAGAGTATAGTAGAGGAATGAAGAACGCAAAGATGCACCGAATAGCAGTGTACAGCACAGAACTTAAAGCAATCGCAACAAAACCTGCCCCAACGTAGCCAAGGCTAGAGTAACATGGCGCAACCGATCGTAACGGGACCACCACTGCTGGCCTCCCCAGAGCAGAGCAGAACATACTAAAGCCTAGTGGAGCGCAGAAGTTCAACGTACAGCAGTGCATAGCACAAAAGCCATAGCTATCTTGTCCTAACATAGCCAAACGTAACGTAACCAAACGTAACCTGACACTTCCGAACCGGCCGAGACACCTATTGCTGCCCCCCACGGAGCCAAGTAGAACATATTGAAGGAGTGTAGAGCGCAGAAGTTCATAGAATCGCAATGTACAGAATAAAGGTCAAAGCTGCCCAATCCTAACCTAACCAAGCTTAATGTAGCCACACATTATCCATCTGAGATTTACGTGCCGAGACGACCGTTTCTGGCCTCCCCAGAGCGAAGCAGAACATACTAGATCACAGTAGAGCGCAGGAAGCCACCAAATTGCCGTTTATTGCACAAAAGTCGGAGATATCATAACCTAAGTTGACCTAACCTAATCTAATCTAACGTAGAATATCTAAACCTGACGAGCAGAAGCCTCTATTTCTGGCCTCTCCAGCGCCAAACAAAACATGTTAGATAACATCAGAGCGCTGAAATCTACCGAAAAGCAGTGTATAACGCAAACATTCAAAGCCACTCCAACCGAACGTAACCAATCCTGACCGAATCAAAGGTAACGTAATGCAACCTATCGTCCCACAGCCGCTGTTGCTGGTCTCCCCTGAGTCTAGCAGGTCACAGTAGAGCTACGCGGATCCCACAAATCCTGCAATTAGCAGTGAATAGCACACAAGTCAACTCTTTCCTATCCTAGCATATCAAAACGTAATACAGACAAACGTAACGTAGCATAACCTAACGTGCCGAAACCAATATTGCTGGCCTGCCAAGAGGCAAGCTGAATACACTAGAGCACACTACAGCGCAGAATTCCTCCGAATGGCACTCTATAACACAAAAGTCAAAACAACCCTATCCAAGCGTAACCTAACCTGCCCCATCCAAACGTAGCCTAACCCAACCTATCGTGACAGGGACGCTATTGCTAGTCTCCCCAGAATCGAGCAGAACATAGTAGAGCAGTGAAAATTGCAGAAATCCACCGAATTACAGTGTATAGCTCAAAAGTCGAAGTAATACTGTCCTATCCGGACCAAACGTAACCTAACCAAACGTAACATAACACACTCTAACGTGCCGAGGGCACCACTGCCGGAGTCCCAGCGCCAAGCAGATCGTATTAGAGCACAATAGACTGCAGTAATCCACCGAATAGTTGTCTATACCACAAAACTCAATGCTATCATATCTTAACCTGACCCAACGTAACCTAACTGAACGCAGCATATCCCATCCTAGGGAGCCGATACCACTATTTCTGGCCACCCCAGTGCCAAGCAGAGCATATTAGAGCTACGCAGAGTGCGGAAATCCGCCGAATACCAGTGCATAGCTCAAGTGTCAAGGCTATACTATTCTGACCTAACCAAACACAATATAAGCAGACGTAGAGTACAGATTTACGTGCCACGACCGCTATTGCCTTTCTCATGAGAGCAGTGTAGAACACTGAAGTCATCCGAACCGCAGTGACAAGCACACAAGTCAAAGTTAACCTAACCATACCTAACCAAACGTAACCTGACTCAACCTATCACGCCGAGGGCATTATTCCTGGCGTCCACAGAGACAAGCAGAGCGTGATATTGCACAGAAGAGCGAAGGAGTCCATAGAATAGCAGTGTGTGGAACAATATTCATATCTATCGTAACCTAGCACAACGTAACTTAACCGAGCCAAACGTAATATAACTTAGCCTAATGTGCCGCGACCATTATTGCTGGCCTCCCGTGGGTCCAGCAGAGTGTAGAAGAGCAATACAGAGCACCGAAGTACACCGAATAGCAGTGTACAGCACAAACGACAAAGTTATCCTAGCCTAACCTAAGCAAGCTTAACATAAGGAACGCAACATGCCTCAGGCTGACGTACCGATACCAATATTGCTGACCTCCACATAGACAAGCAGAACATATTACAGCAAAGGAGAGCGCAGAAATTCGACGCACCGGAGTGCAAAGCAAAAGGTCAGGGATATCCTAACCTAACCTGACATAACCTAACGTATCCTAGCGAAGCCTGACTCAACCTCATGTGCCGAGAACACCATTGCTGGCATCCACAGAGCCATGGGTGGCATATTACCGCAGAGTAAAGCGCTGAAATCCACTGAACAGCAGTGTATAGCACAAAACGCATTGCTATCCAATCCTAACCTGACCAAGCGTAACCTAACCAAACGCAACCTAACTCCACCTAGCGTGCCGAGACTGCCATTGCCGTCATCCTCGACGCCAAGCAGAGCATATGAGAGCACACTAGATCGCAAAAATCCACCGAATAGCAGTGTACAGCAAAAATGTCGAAGCTGTCATCTCCTAACGTAACCAACCGTAACATGCCCAAAAGTAACCTACCCTAAACTAACGTGCCGCGACAGCTATTAACGGCCGCCACAGAGCCAGGCGGAACATATTAAGGCGAGTAAAGCGCAGAAATCCACAGAATCGCACTGTATGTCAGAAAAGACAGAGCCATTCTAACCTTGCCCAAACCAGCATAACATAACCAAGCGAAGCGTGACTCGACGTATTGTACCGCGTCCACTATTGCTCGACCGCACAGGGACAAGCAGAATATGGGAGAGCACGTTGGAGCGCAGAAATCCACCGAAAAACATTGTATACCACGGAAGACAGAGCTACCCGATCCTTACCCAAAGGAACGTAACCTAGCCAAACGTAGGCAAACCCAACCTAGCATGCCGAGACCAACATTACTCTCTTCCCCATAGTCGAGCAGAGTGTAGTAGAGCAATGTGGTTACGCAGAAATCCTCCGGAGAGCAGCGTATGGCTCAAAAGTCAATGCTACCCCACCCTAACAAATCCAAACTTAGCATAACCGAACGTAACGTAACTCAAGTTATTGCGTCGCCGCAACTATTGCTGGCCACCGCAGAGTCGATCAGAATATAGTAGAGACAAATAGAGCGCAGAAATACGGCGAATAGGAGTGTACACCACGAAAGTCAAAGCTATCCAAGCCGAACCAGACAAACATAACCTAACCAAATATAGCGTATCTCAACCTAGCGTACAGAAAGCACTATTACTGTTCTCCCCATAGTCGAGTAGAGCATAGCAGAGCATTGTGGGCCGTAGAAATCCTCCAAATCGCAGCGTATGGTACAAAAGTGGTATCTAGCCTGTTCTATCCTAACCAATCGTTACATAACCAAACGCAACCTAACTCATCCGAACGTTCCGAGACAACTTTGTCGGCTTCCGCAGAGCGAAGCACAATATAGAGCTCTGTAAAGCGCAGAAGTTGACGGCATTGTAGCGTATGGCGCGGAATTCAGAAACATCCTGGTCAAACCTAACTTAACCTAACCACACCAAACGTAGCATAACACAACCAAACTCGCCGCGAACACAACTGCTGCCGCCCCACAGATAGCAGTATATGATAGAGCACAGTAGAGAATGGAAGTGCTCAGAAGATCAGTCTACAGCACATATGTCAAAGATATACCTGCCTAACACAACCTAACATAACATAACTACACGTAATCCAACCAAACCTACCGTGACGCTACCACTATTTCTTACCTCCACAAAGACAGGCTGTACATACTAGAACAAAGCAGAGCGGAGTAACCCACCGCACTGCGGTGTGTAGCACAATAGCCAAAGGTAAACTAACTTAACCTTTTTTTTCACGCGGGGGAAATCTTCAAAAGACACCCGGCCCCATGGGGAGGGGGCGGGGTAATGTGGGATTTTTACCCACTAAAACCCCCACGATTGCCAGCCCTTCTCATTTCGGTGCGACCTGGACTTCACGGCGACGCAACCGCAGTTGCCTCCCGGCGCGAAGGGAAATCGCACCCGAAACGATCATGTACATGCGCGCGAGACGGGTTGATTACAGGCAGACACACACACACACACACACACGCACACACACGCACGCACGCACGCACGCAGACACAACACGCATACCACCGCACCGCAACGCACGCATACCCAGTGGACGCCGTGCGACCATCACACGACGCCGCGCGCCCGGACCACGGTCTCTCGAACTGATGGGCCCCCACACGCCAGCCCGTGGTCACCATGACCTAGGTTACAACGGGAGAGAGGGACGGTCTCCCCGGCCGTTGGTACATGGTTGCTGGCGAAGTCGGAGGTCTAACGCGTTAACACATCCGGCAGTGCGCGCGCCGCTCTCCGGCGCCGCGCTTGCACCCTCCGGCGCCCCACGCGCGAGGAGCACGCGCTGCGCTCGCGGGCTCTCCCCGCGGCCTCCTTCTGCAGCATAAACGCCTCGCAGATGGAGGCCACAGAACGACACGCACCTAAGCCCTCCGTCATCAGCGCCACGACGACGGAAAGTGAAAGGTCCCGACCCACCACGCGACAAAGTACCAGGCGCTCGCGGGGCCACGCCGGACATTCCTCCAGCGTGTGTTGTGCCGTGCCCCGCCCTTCTCCGCAGTGATGACACCGCGTCTCACGTTCCCACCCGATACGACACAGGTACTCCCCGAAGCAACCATGCTCGGTTAGCACCTGAGAGGTGCGGAAAGTGTTCCGGCTGCCGCTGCGCCTTCATGCATCCAGCACGGGGAGCACAGCCATGATCAATCCGTGCCGCCAGCCGCTGGGCTTCCTCAGCCGAGCTCGCCAGGCGGTCATCATGGACTGTCCTACCCTTCTCCTCAACGAGACGGCCCCTTCTCCAGGAGCACCGCCGCCGCCAGCGTGTATGGGAACGTAGACGCGGGCCTCCCACAACGCTTGCAGTTCGACCGGCGGGACACCCGCCAGGACAATGGCCGCCTCATGTTGTATCGTGCGGTAACCGCCCACGACCATGATCGCCATCATGCGAGCGACCCGCTTGGGAATCGCCAGACTGCGCGGACTGGCGACCATGTCGTTCGCCCAGATCGGAGCCCCGTGAAGTGCCACCGAGCGAAAGACTCCTGTGTAGAGGCG
>NW_016937925.1:0-2081 GCF_001483705.2 Eufriesea mexicana
GAAATCCCCTGCATTGCAGTGTATAGCACAAGGGACAAACATTTCCTGGCGTAACCGGTCCTTTCCTAGCCCATCCGAGCCTCGTTTGTGTAAACATCAATTGTCGAGCCCAATATTGCTGGTCTCCACAGAGCCATGCAGAGCACATTAGAGCACATTGGAGCGCAGAAATCTACCAAATAGCAATGAAGAGCATTAAGGTCAGAGTAGACTATCCTAACCCAGCCAAACGTAACACAATCAAAACAAAGCATAACTAAACCCAACATGACATGACCACCATTGGGGTCATCTACAGAGACAAGCAGAATGTACTAGAGCACAGTAGAACGTAGAAATCCACCGCATTCCAGTGAACAGCACAAAAGTTGAAGCTTCACTGACAAACCTTAACCTGACCCAACCTAACGGATCGTAACCTGACTCAGCATAACGTGCAGAGACCGCAACTGCTGCCCTTACCAGGGTCAAGCAGGAATGGCCTTCACGGAGTCAAGCTGAAAGCATTAGAGCACAGTATGTCGAAGAGATTCACCTAGCAGCAGACTATATCAATAAAGTCAAGGCTACGCTCTCCTAACCTAACCAACAGTAATATAACCAAACATATCCTAACAAAACCTAACGCGCCTCGCCCACTATTGCTGGCCTCCACATTGTCAAGCGGAACAGGTTAGTGGGGGCAGAACGCAGAAATCCATATATTCGCAGCGTATATCAGAAAAGTCAGAGCCACCCGGACCTAACCCAGATCAAAGGAACATAACCAAACGTAGCCTAACTCAGCATAACGTGCAGAGACCGCAACTGCTGCCCTTACCAGGGTCAAGCAGGACATGCTAGAGCACAGTAGAGCGTTGAAATTCACGGAACAGCAGTGTGTAACACAAAAGTTGTAGCTTTACTGACTGAACTTAGGCTGACCAAACCGAACCGGTCGTAACGTGACACAGTGTAACGTGCAGAGGCCTCTAATGCTGGCCTTCGAAGAGCCAAGCTGAAACTATTAAAGCACTGTAGGGAGCAGAAGTACACCTAACAGCAGACCATAGCACTAAATGCATAGCTATCTTCTCCTATACTAGAGTATCGTAACGTGACCAAACGCATCGTAACATACCACGACTTGCCGCAACCACTATTTCTGGCTCCCCAGAGCCAAGCTAGTCATTCTAGAGCGCAGTAGGGCGCAGAAATCCACAGCACAGCAGTGTACAGCACAAAAGTTGAAGCTATACCGACCAAACTTAGCATACACCAACCTTACCGGAAGTAACCTGTCTCAACATAACCTGCCGGGGCAACTGTTGTCGGCCCTCGTAGAGCCATGCTGAAAATATTAAAGCCCTGTAGGGAGCAGAAATCCACCTAATAGTAAAATGATGCGCTAAAATCAGAGCTATCCTCTCCTAACATAACCAACCTTAACATAACCAAACGTATCCCAACTCAACCTAACGTACCGTGACCACTATTGCTGGCCTCCACAGAAACAGGCGGAATACGTTAGTGGAGAGTAGAACGCAGAGATCCATATAATCGCTGTGTATATCAGAAAACTCGAAGCTATCCATGCCTGACCCGAACCAGCAGGACATAAAGGAACATAGCCTGACTAAACCCGACGTGTTGACACCGCTATTGTTGCCCTCCCCAGAGCCAAGCATGGCATACTAGAGCACGGTAGAGCGCAGGAAATAAAACGAATAGCAAAGCAAAGCACAAAAGTTATATCTATCCTTACAAAACTTAGCCTGGCCCAACCTAAACGAACGTAACCTGACACACTGTGACGTGCCGAGGACACTGTTTCTGGCATTCCCAGAGCCAAGCTGAAAAGGTTAAAGCACTGGAGGGAGCAGGTATCCACCTAATAACAGAATGTTGCACTAAACTCAAAGCCATCCACTCCTAGCCTAACCAATCGTAACATAACAGAACGTAACATAACTGAACGTAACGTACCGCGACCGCTATAGCTGGCCTCCCCAGGGACAAGCAGAACACGTTAGTGGATAGTAGGATGTAGAAATACATAGAATCGCTGTGCATATCGGAAATGTCCGACTTACCCCATCCTA
>NW_016937926.1:0-239 GCF_001483705.2 Eufriesea mexicana
CCGTCGCAATGCTATAGAATATGGCTTGAAAGTTCAATTTTAATGACATTTTCGACTAATATTCTTGTGAACTAACTTTCTTGCATAAATAAGGAGGACAGATTGTATTAGCGTGCTATTACCATTGTAACGCTATAGTATCTTCATCGAAAATTCAATTTTGTTGACATTTTCGACCAATGTCATGGTGAGCTAACTTTATTGCATAAATAAGAGGGTAGATTCTACTGGCATGCTAT
>NW_016937927.1:0-1631 GCF_001483705.2 Eufriesea mexicana
CAGTATTGCTGGCCTCCCCAGAGCCAAGCAGATTATACTGGGGCACACTAGAGCGCCGAAGGTTACCAACAAGCAGTATACAACACAAAAGTCAAAGACATACTAACATAACTTAACCGAAAGTGGAATAACTAAACGTAACCTGCCGAGAACACTACGCCTCGCGTCCCCAGCGCAAAGCAGAGCATCTTAGAGCACTGTAGAGACCAGAAAGCCTACAAATAGCAGTGTATAGCACAAAAGCCGGAGACATCCTAACAAAACCTATCCAAGCCTAACATAACCGAACGTAACATAACTTATCCTAACGTGCCGGGAACACTATTGATGGCATCCCCGGCGCCAAGCATAGTATATTATAGAGAAGCAGGGTTCAGGGATCCACCGGATAGCAGTGTATGGCACAAGAGTCAGGGCTATATTATCCTAACCTAACCAAACCTAGCATAAGCAGACGTAACGTAACCCAAACTGACGTGCCACAACCACTATAGCTGGACTCCCTTGTGTTCAGCAGAGTTTAGCGGATCAATGTCGAGCGCAGAAATCCACCGGAAAGTAGTGCATGGCGCAAAGGACAATGCCACCGTAACCAAATTTAACCAAGCCTGACCTAAACAAACGTAAGCTAGCTAAGCCAAACGTGCCACGACCACAGTGGCTTGCCTCTCCAAGGACAATCAGATGCTATTAGAACAACGCGGTGCACAGATATGGACGGACAAGCATTGTACAGCACAACGGTAAAAGCTATACTTACCAAACATAACCGATACTAGTCAAGCCATGCGTAACATGACTCAAACTTTCGTGACGGGACAATCATTGCTGGACTCTCCAGAGACAAGCCGACCATACTAGAGCACAGTAGAGCGAAGAAATCCGACGTACAGCAGTGTACAGCACAGAAGTCAAAGCTACCCAGTCCTAACCTAGCCAAACGTAGTTTAACTCAACATGACGTTCCGCGATCACTGCTTCCGTCCTCCCCAGAGCCTGGCAGAATGTAGTAACGCACAGAAGATCACAGAAATCCACGGAATAACAGTGCATTGCACGAAAGCAAAAGCAATCCTAACCTAACTTAACCTAACCTAACCTATACAAACGTAACCGAGCAACACGCGGCGTGCCGCTACCACTATTGCTTGCGTCGCCAGTGTCGAGCTGAGTACAGTAGAGCAATGTAGAGGGCAGAAATGCATCACATAGCAGAGTATAGCGCAGAGTCGATGGTAACCCAACCTAACCTGGCCTAACCTAATCTAACCATACGTAACATAACTCAACATGACCTACTGGGAACACTGCTGCTGGCATCCCCAGAGACGAGCGAAATATAGTAGAGCACAGTAGTTGGCAGAAATCCACCAAAAAACTATATATCGCGGAAGTCAAGGCTATCCCAGTCAAACTTAACGTAACCTAACCAAACCAAACCAAACGCAACACATCGTGACGTGCCACGACCACTGTTGCCTGCCTCCCCTGAGTCCAACAGCCTACAGTGGAGCAATGTAGAGCGCAGGAATCCACGGAAGAGCAGTGTATGGCGCAAAAGTAAATGTAGCCTATCCTAACCTAGAAAAACGTAACGTAACCAAACGTAGCTTAACACAACCTAACATGAC
>NW_016937928.1:0-520 GCF_001483705.2 Eufriesea mexicana
CAGAAAGAGACCGCTTCTCAGAGAATAGTACTAGGTGAAAGATTTCCCAACCTAACCGAAGCTATCATAACCAGACCTGCCATAGGCAGACTTAACGTAACGTGCTGGTAACAGTATTGGTGTCCTCCACAGAGCCAAGCAGATTAGAGTAGAGCAGAGTATAGAAAAGGAATCCACCAGATAACAGTGTAGAGCACGAAAGCTATGGCAATCATGACCAGAAGTAATCTAACCTAACATAACCAAACGTAACCCAAATCAAACTAACGTGCCGCGACCACTGTTCCTGGCACCTCAGAGACAAGCAGATTGTGATATCGCACAGTAGAGCGCAGAAGTCCGTAGAAGTGCAGTGTGTAGCACAAAAGTCAAAGCTACACAAACATAACATATCGTAAAAAACACAGCCGAACGCAATCTAGCTCAACCTACAATGACTCGACCAACATTGCTGGCTTCCCGAGAGCCATGGAGAACGTATTAGAGCAGAGTAGGTCGCAGAAAACCATACAATCGCAGT
>NW_016937929.1:0-957 GCF_001483705.2 Eufriesea mexicana
AGTAGAGCACAGTATAACGTAGAAATACACCTAACATCAGTGTACGCCACGAGAGGCAAAGCTATCCTAACCTAACCCAAACTAACGTAACCTAACCAAACGTAATCTAACTCAAACTGACGTGCCGAGACTAGTCCTACTGGCATCCTCATAGTCGAACAGAGTACAGTAGAGCAATGTAGATCACAGAAATTCGCCGAAGGGCAGAGTGTAGCACAGAATGGAAGACATCATTACCTAACCTGTCCTAACCAAACCAAACCCTACATAGCCTACCTCAAAATAAGGTGACGAGACTACAATTGCTGGCCTCCCCAGATCCAGTCAGGGCATATTAGAGCAATGTAGGGCGAGGAGGTCTACCGAATAGCTGTGCATAGAACAAAAGTCAAAGCTATCCTGTCCTAACCAAGCCGATACTAACATAAACATAAGTATTCTGCCTCATACTAGCGTGCAGAGAATACTATTGCTGGCCTCCCGGGATCCAAGGAGAACATACTAGCACACAGTAGAGCGCAGAGACCCACCGAACAGCAGTGTATACCACGTACGTCAAAGATCTCCAAACCTAACCCAGACTAACATAACCAAGCCAAACGTAGTCTAACTAAACCTAACGTGCCTAGATCATAATTGCTGGCATCCCCAGAGCCCAGCAGAGCATAGTAGAGCAACGAAGTGAGCAGAAATCCGCCGAATAGCAGTGTGTAGCACAAGAGTCAAAGATATCTTAACCTAACCTAACATGACCTAACCTGAACGAGAGTAGAATGACTAAACCTTACGAGCAGAGGCCTCTATTGCAGGACCCCCAGAGCCAAGCAGAACATATTGGTGAACAGTAGAGCTCAGAATCCTCCGGAGAGGAGTGTATTACACAAAAGTCATTGGCACCGAATAGCAGTGTAGTGTACAAAGCCAAAGCTATTCCATCATGACCTAACCAACCGTAGC
>NW_016937930.1:0-584 GCF_001483705.2 Eufriesea mexicana
ATCTATAACCCGATATAGCTTGGTGATTAGATCTCCGAACGTCTTCAATCCAATGGCAAGTACGGCCATCAACTTGCCAGAGAATAGGTCTATTCAAAATCTATAGTCTGTTATAGCTTGGTGAATAGATCGCCTAACGCCTTGAATCCAATGGCAAGTACTGCCACCTACTTGCCAGAGCATAGGTCAATCCAAAATCTATAGCCTGTTATAGCTTGGTGAATAGATCGCCTACCGCCTCCAATTAAATGGCAAGTACAGAACGAAGAATAGGTTTATTCAAAATATATAATCTGTAATAGCTTGGTGAATAGTTCGCCTAACGCCTTCCATGCAATAGCAAGTACAGCCATCTAGTTGCCAGAGAATAGGTCTGATAAAATCTATAACCTGATATAGCTTGGTGAATATATCGCCAAACGCCTTCAGCCTAACGGCAATTACTGCTACCTTCTTGCCAGAGAATAGGTCTATTCAAAATCTATAATGTGTTATAGCTTGGTGAAGAGATCGCTTAACGTCTTCTATCCCATGGCAAGTACAGCCTTCTACATGCCAGAGAATAGGTCTATTCCAAATCTATA
>NW_016937931.1:0-248 GCF_001483705.2 Eufriesea mexicana
AGAATAATAGTACAAGAATGTGAAGAACTAAAGGACAGTTCAAAAACTAAAACAGCAGTAGTAGAGTAAATATCATATATGTTTGCAGAATTTGGCCCTGATAGTATTGTTCTTTGCAATGAAAAATTTTGTTACAGAGATTTCCATCTTTTATCATTTGGTGGAGAAGCAAAGGAAGATGAAGAAGAATCTGTGATATTAAATAAAAAGTTTACTGGTAAGGGCAAATCAGCTCATGATCATTTAAC
>NW_016937931.1:270-518 GCF_001483705.2 Eufriesea mexicana
AGCTCACAACCAGCGATTGTATCATCTGGACCTCCAAATAAGGAAAGGAAAAAAGACTGTAATAGCGATTGAGAAAGTGACGATGAAGTAAAAACTCAAGAAGAATTAGTAATTATGAAGAAAGAGAAAGAGTTAGTTTATTGTTTACATTATAACAATGTGACAGAAAGTAGGAACTTTTATTGACTGTCTCTTATATTTATATTTTCAGAGCAATGGAGGGAAGGATAATAAATACATTGAGAGAT
>NW_016937932.1:0-1282 GCF_001483705.2 Eufriesea mexicana
TGTATGTATGGACGTATGTATGGCTGAACGTATGGATGTATGAGTATATGTATGTATGCAAGTGTGGATGGACGGATTTATGGATGGATGCATGTATGGGTGGATGGATGAATGGATGGAGGTACGGATGGATGGACGGATGTCTGGATGAACGGATGTATAGGTATATGGACGGATGGATGTATGTATGTATGAATGTATGGGTGTATGCGTGTACGGATGTATTTTTGTATGGATGGATGGCTGTATGGATGGTTGGCTGTGCGATTGGATTGTGGTATGGATGGATTGAGGTACGGATGCATGGATGTACATATATAAGGAAGTATGGATGGATGGATGTATGTATGGAATAACGTTTGGACGTATGTTTACATGTATGCATGGATAGATGGATGCATGAATGGGCGGATTTATGGTTGGATGCTTGTATGGGTGGATGTATGGAGGGGTGGATGTATGGATCCATGGATGCATGGATGGTTGAATGTAAGGATGGTTGGATGTATGGAAGGATGAATGCATGTATGTATGAATGCATGGATGTGTGGATGTTTGGTTGTATGGATGTATTGATGTACAGAGGTATGGATGCATGAATGTATGGATGTGTGTATGTCTGTACAAACGTTTGTGTGGATGTACGTGAGGATGTATGTATGTATATATGTATGGATGTATGCATTGATGTATGCATGGATGTATGTATGGATGTTTGTATGGATGTATGGATGGAGGTGTGCACGGAAGAATGGAAATACGGATTGACGCATGTGTGGATGGATGGCTGTAATGATGGATGGACGTGTGAATGGAATGTGGTATGAATGGATTGATGTACGGACGTATGGATGTAAATGTGTGTGGATGTATGGATGGATGGATGTATTGAAGGATGTATGAGTGGAGGGATGGGTGTATCGGTGAATGGATGTTTGAATGGATGTATCAGCGGTTGTGAGTACGTATGTATGTATGTTTGTATGGATGTATGTACTTATGGATGGATGTACGTATCGAAGGGTAGACGTATGGATGGATGGATGTGCGGAGTGCCGGATGTATGGATGTATGAATGTCTGGATGGATGGATGTATGGATTTATGTATGGATGAATGTATGGTGTATGTATAGGTGTATTTGTGGATGTATGTGTGGGTGGAAATATGGATGGCTGGATCTATGGATGGATGTATGTGAGGATGTATGGATGTATGTGTGGATGTATGTACGGAAGTATGTATGGATGTAGGTATGGCGGTATGTGAGGATGTATGTACGG
>NW_016937933.1:0-856 GCF_001483705.2 Eufriesea mexicana
TTTCTCCAAATAATATTCTACCATCGGATTTAAATATATTAAATTTTCTTTCATCTGAAAACAGTATGTTGCTCCAAAATGTAAAACCCTTCGTTATAAATTCTTTGGCAAATTCAACCCTGGTCTTTCGATTTTTTCCTGATATGTATGGTGTTGCAGCCCTAGGACCGCAATCTCCCAGGTCAAGTGGAGGCCTGTTTCGTGCCTTTATTGGAAGCGTCCCTTGTTTTGTATACACTCAGTGTCACTAACCACCGCTAGTATAAACCATGACAAGGACCAATATATTATCCTCTTAGACGACAGGCATAAGAACCTAAATGTTTAAACAACCACCACCACCACCGAAAGACGCTGAAGTTAACATCCACCTCCAATATCATACCAACCAATCAGCAGAAAGACCAATCTTATAGAACTACCGACAAGGTATTCACAAGAAGATTCTCCGTAAAACCACCATTACGACCACATGAAGATTCTCCGTAAAACCACCATTACGACCACATGAAGATTCTCCGTAAAACCCTCCATTACGACCACATGAAGATTCTCCGTAAACCCTCCTTCACGACCACATGAAGATTCTCTCTAAACTCCATCACGACCACATGAAGATTCTCTCTAAACTCCATCACGACCACAGCATCATCATCGAGACCCACCAACACTCGGCGCAGGATACCAGTCTGCTAATAGAACTCACTGCAGTTCAACACTAACCAGGCCTACCTCTATCAAGTTAGAGTGGGTCACACCCCAGGAACATTAGTGTTAAGGGGTTATCTTTTAGGAAATAATAATCATGAGACGGTGTAAAATTAGATCTTTATTAAACGGGCGAACGGTTAGAACT
>NW_016937934.1:0-934 GCF_001483705.2 Eufriesea mexicana
GATCCTAACCAATCGGAACGTAGTATAACTCAACATAACGTACCGCAACCACTGCTGCAGGCGTCCCCAATGCCAAACACAATACTGTAGAGCACAGTAGATCACAGGAGTCCACCACATAATATTGTATAGTACAAAAGTCAAAGGTACCATAACCAAATTTATCCCTTCTAGACAAGCCAAGCGTTACCTAGCTCAAACTAACGTGCCACTACCACCGCTGCTCGCTCCCCAGAGTCTACTGGAGTATAGTAGGGCAATATAGAGCGCAGATGTACATAGAGTAGCTGTGTACAGTACAAAAGTCAATGTAGCCTATCCTAACATAGACAAACGTAAAGTAACCAAGCTGAACTCATCCTAACATGACGAGGCCACTATTGCCGGCCACCACAGAGACCAGCAGAATGTACTAGATCACTCCAGAGCGCAGAAATCCATCGCATTGCATTGTACAGCACATATGTCGAAGGTACCCTCACCGAACCAGACTTAAACTAACCAACCCAAACGTAGCATAACACAACATAACGTCTCGCGGCCACAGCTGCTGGCATGCACAGATCCCAGCGGAATATAATAGAGCACAGTAAACCACAGAAATCCACAGAATAACAGAGCATAGCACGAAAGACAGAGTTATCCTAACCAAACTAAGCATAACCTGACCAGACAGAGCGTAACATAGCTAAACGTAACGTGCCGCGACCACCATTGCCCGCGTCCTCAGATTCGAGCGAAGTACTGCAGAGCAACGTAGAGCGCAAAAATGCACCGAGTAGCAGTGCACAGCACAAGTGTCAAAGCTATCCAAGCATACCCTATCCAAACGTAACATAACCAAAGGAAGCATAACTAAACCTAACGCGATGCGACCACTATTGCTGGACTCCACTGAGCCATGTAGCGCAGATGAGAGGTGTTTAGAGTGCAG
>NW_016937935.1:0-543 GCF_001483705.2 Eufriesea mexicana
TGGAATTTTTCCACCTTATTTATGCAGCAAAGTAAGCTCAGCACGATATTGGGAGAAAATGTTTATAAAATTGGATTTTCCAAAAAGATTCTATTGCACTGCAATGGCCATAGCACGCCAATAGAATATTTCCTCCTTATTTATGCAAGGAGCTTAGCTCACCACGATATGATGCAAAAATGTCAATAAAATTGAATATTCCAGACAGGTTCTGTAGCATTAAAATGGCTACAGCAGGTCAATAGAAACTTTCCACCTTATTTATGGAAGATTGTTAGCTCACCACGATGTCAGACGGAAATGTCAATAAAATCAAACTTTCCAGCCTGATTCTATAGCACTGCAATGACTATAGCACGCAAATAGAATCTTTCCTCCTTATTTATGTAAAAAAGTTAGCTCTCCCCGATATTAGTTGAACTTGTCAATATAATTATATTATCCAGGCAGATTATATATCATTGCAATGTTTATAGCACGCTAAAATAATATTTCCTCCTTATTTATGCAAGAAAGGTAGCGCACTCCGATATTAGTCGAACT
>NW_016937935.1:600-802 GCF_001483705.2 Eufriesea mexicana
CAATGGCACGCCAATGCAATTTTTCCTCCTTATTTACTCAAGAAAGTTAGCTCACCCCCACAACTGTCGAAAATGCGAATAAAATTAAAAATTCCAAACAGATTCTATAGCATTGCAATGGCTATAGCACGCCAATAGGATCTTTCCTCCTTACTTATGCACGAAAGTTAGCTCACCACGATAATATTCGAAAATGTCATTA
>NW_016937936.1:0-276 GCF_001483705.2 Eufriesea mexicana
CCAATGCAATGATATGGAATGTGCCTGGCAGTTTCGATTTTATCGACATTCCCGACTAATATCGTGGTGAACCAACTTCCTTGTATAAGTAAGGAGGGAAGATTCCATTGGCGTGCTATTGCCATTGCAATGCTACAGAATCTGGATGGAGGATTCAATTTTATTGACATTTTCGACGAATATCGTGGTGAGCTAACTTTCTCGCATATATAAGGAGGATTGATTCTACTGGCGTGCTATAGGCATTGCAATGCAATAGAATCTTCCTGGAAAGGT
>NW_016937937.1:0-698 GCF_001483705.2 Eufriesea mexicana
CTCCTTTCTAATACAAGGAAGTTGGCTCAGCACGATATTATACGAAAATGTCAATGAAATTGAATTTTCCTGCAAGATTATATTGCATTGCAATGCCTATAGCAGGCCATTAGAATAAATCCTCCTTATATATGCGAGAAAGTTAATTCACCACGTTATAAGTCGAAAATGTCAATAAAATCGATTTTTCCAACCAGATTCTTTGGCATTGCAACGGCAATAGCACCCCAATAGAATCTTTCCGTCTCATTTACGCAAGAAAGATAGCTAACCACGATATTCGTCGAAAATGTAAATAAAATTGAATCTGCCGGGCACATTCTATATCACTGTAATGGCTATAGAACGCCAAAAGGGTCCTCCCTCCTTACTTATGCAAGGAAGTTAGCTCACCACGATATTAGAAGAAAATGACAATAAAATTGCACTTTCCAGCCAGATTCTGCAGCATTGCAAAGGTTATAGCTTGCAAATATAATATTTCCTCCTTGTTTATGCAAGAAAGTTTGCTCACCACGATATTAGTTGAAAATGTCAATGAAACTGAATTTTCCATCCAGATTCTATAGCATTGCAATGGCAATAGCATGCCAATGGTATATTCTCCCCTTATTTATCCAAGAAAGATAACTCAGCACGATATCAGTCGAAAATGTCAATAAAATTGAATTTTCCTGCCAGATTCTACAGGATTGCAA
>NW_016937938.1:0-674 GCF_001483705.2 Eufriesea mexicana
CGGATTTCTGCGCTCTACTGTACTCTAATATATTCAGCTTGGCTCTGGGGAGGCCAGCAGTAGGGGTCTCGGCACGTTACATTTTGTTATTCTACGCTTGGTTAGGTTCGCTTAGGACTGGTTTGGTTGCGGCATCTTTGACATTTGTCAATCTCTACATTGCTCTACTATACTCCGCACCAATCTGGGGATGTCAGCAATAGTGTTCGTGGCACGCTAGGTAGAGCTATGTTACGTCTCTTTCGGCTAGGTTATATTAGGTTCGGCAAGGATACGTCCGACTTTCGTACTATAAACATAGGTTCGGCAAGGATACGTCCGACTTTCGTACTATAAACAGTTACTCGGTGTATTTCTGCTCTCTGCTGTTCTGTACTATATTCTGTTTGGCGCTGAGTATGCCAACAACAGTTGTCTCGGCGCGTTTGGTTGAATTCAGTTTCGTTCGGTTATGTTACGTTTGCTTAGGTTAGGGTCGGGTAACTTCGACTCTCGTGCTATACATTGCGATTCTATGGATTTCTGCGCTTCACTCTCCTTTAGTATGTTCTGCTTGCCTCTGTGGAGGGCAGCAACAGAGGTCTCGTAACGAAAGGTTGAGTTAGGTAACCATTAGTGATGTTACGTGTGGTTAGGTTAGGATAGTGCGGCTTTGCCTTTCGTGCTATGCACTC
>NW_016937939.1:0-4375 GCF_001483705.2 Eufriesea mexicana
TGGATGAATATATGGATGTATGCGTGGATGTATGTATGGATGTTTGTATGGATGTGTGCATGTATGGTTGAATGGATGGATAGATGTATGGAACGATGGATGTATGGATGGGAGCTTGTATGGATGGATGGATGTATGGTTCGATGGATGTATGGATGGGTGAATGTATGGATGGGAGGATGTATGGATCGATGGATGTATGGATGGGTGGACCTTAGCGTGGATGGATGTATGGAAGTATAGATGTATGTATGGATGTATGTTTGGATGGAACGCGGTATGGATGGGTGGAAGTGTGGATGGATTCAGGTACGGATGGATGAATGTACAGTTGTATGAATGTATGTATTTATATATGTATGGATGTATGGATGGGTGTCTGGATGTATGGATGTATTGGTGTATGGATGTATGGATGCACGAGTGTATGGATATGCGGACGTATGGATGTATGGATTTATATATGTATGGATGTATGGATGGATGGTTGTATGTATTGATGTATGTATGGATGTAATGATGGATTAATGGATTGGCGGACGAATGTATGGATAGATAGGGGTATGGATCGATGGACTTATGGATGGATGGGTGTATGGATGGATGGATGTTTGAATCGATGGACGTATGGATGGACGGCTGTATGGATGGTTGGATGTATGTGTAGGTTGAAGCATGGATGGACGGATGAACCGATGTTTCGATGTATGTATGAATGTATATGCGTATGTATGAATGTATGAATGGGCGTAGTCGGAGATGTGTGTATGGATGTATGTATGTATGTATGGATGGATGGATGCCTCGACCGTCGGAAGTACGATTGGTTGGATCTATTGACGCATGGACGTGGGGATGTAAGGATGCATGGATGGATGGACCGATGTATGGATGTATGGATGTATATATGTGTGTATGTATGTATGGATGGATGAATGTTTAGATGGATTTATGATCGGGTGGATGGATGGATGGATGTATGGATTCGTGTATGGAAGGGAGAATGAACGGGTGTATGTGTTGGTGGATGTATGGATGTATGTATGGATGTATGTACGGATGTATCCATGCATGTATGCATGGATGAATGTAGTGGTGTATGTACGGATGTATGGATGTATGTACGTATGGATGCCTGAATGTAAGGATGTATTTGAGTTATGTATCTATATATGTATGTATGTATGGTTGTATGGATTTTCGAATGTATGAATGTACGGATGCATGGATGTATGTATGTGTGGGTAGATGAAAGGGTGGTTGGATGGACGAAAGAACGGAGGTTTGTATGGATGTTTGTATGGACGTATGTATGGATGCGTGCATGGATGTATGTAAGAATGTTTGTATGGATGTATGTATGGATGTATGGATCTACGGATGTATGGATGTATGGGTGTATAAATGTATGGATGTATGTATGGTTGTATGAATGGATGTTTGTATGGTTGAGTGTATGGATGTATGCATGGATGTGTGTATGGATGTTTGTTTGGATGTATGTACGGAAGTATGCATGGATGTATGTATGGATGTTCGTATGGATGTATGTATGGATGTATGTGTGGATGTATCTAAGGGTGTATGTATGGAAGTATGGACGTATGAACGTATGAGGGTATGTATCGTTGTATATATTGACGTATGTGGGGATGTGTGGATGTATGGATGTTCGAGTGGATGAATGTGTGGGTGGACGGACTGAAGAGTGGGTGAAAGGATGGGTGGATGAACGGATGCATGGTTGGATGGATGGGTTTATGGATAGATGGATGAATGGACGTATGCATGGATGTATGCATGTATGTATGGATGTGTGTATGGATGTATGAGTGTATGCGTGGATGGATCTATGGATGTATGGGTGTGTGGACGTATGGATGTGTTGATGGATGCATGTATGGATGGATAGATGGAAGAATGTATGGATGTATGTATGTACGGATGTTTGAATGTATGGATGAATTGATGTACGCATGTATGGATGTACATGCATTGAAATATGGATATGTGGGTGGATGAATGGACGAGTGGATGGACGGAAGGGCGGACGTTTGTATGAATGTTTGTACGGATGTATGTATGGATGTATGCATGGATGTATGTATGGATGTATGCATGGATGTAAGTATGGATGTATGTATGGGTGTATGAATGGATGTTTGTATGGTTGAATGTATGGATGTATGTATGGATATTTGTGTGGATGTATGTATGTATGTATGCATGGATGAACGTGGATTTATGTATGGATGTTTGTATTGATGTACGTATGTATGTATATATAGATGTATGAAGGAATGTATGTATGGCTGTATGTATGGATTTATGTACGCGTGTATGTTTGAATCTGTGTATTGATGTATGTATGGATGCATGGATGGATGGATGGATTGGTGGATGGAAGTATGGATGCAAGGATGTATGTATGGATGTTTGTATGGATGTATGTATGGGTTTATGTGTGGATGTATCTAAGTATGTATGTATGGAAGTATGGACGAATATATGTATGAGAGTATGTATCGATGTATCTATTGACGTATGTATGGGCGTTTGATGTATGAAGCATGTACGGGTGTATGTATGGATGGATGAGTGTACGGGTGGATGGATTTATGGATGTATGGGTGTATGGATGTATGGATGTGCGAGTGGATGAATGAACTGGTGGATGAACTGAAGAGTGGGTGAAGGGATGGGTGGATGAAAGGATGCATGGCTGGATGGATGGGTTTTGGGGCGGATGTATGTATGGATGTATGTATAGATGTATGCATGGATGAACGTACGGATGTTTTTATTGAAGTATGTGTGGATGTATGTATGGATGGGCGTTTGATGTATGAAGCATGTATGGGTGTATGTATGGATGGATGAGTGTACGGGTGGATGGATTTATGAATGTATGGGTGTCTGGATGTATGGATGTATGGATGGATGGATATGTGAGTGGATGAATGGATGGTTGGATGGACGAAAGAATGAATGTATGGATGGGTGGATGAACGGATGCGTGGATGGGTGGATGGGCCTGTGGATGGATGGGTGGATGGATGGATGGGTTGATGTATGGATGGAGGTATGTATGGATGGATCGAAGTATGGATGAATGGATGTATGTATGTATGGTTGTATGGATGTGTGAGTGGATCAATGGATGGTTGGGTGGACGGAAGAATGAATTTATGGATGGGTGGATGTACGGATGCGTGGATGGGTGGATGGGTGTATGGAAGAGTGGGTGAATGGATGAATGTATGCGCGTATGTATGGAGCTGTGTATTGATGTGTGTATGGATGCATGGATGTATGCATGGATTGTTAGATGGATGCATGGACGGAAGGATGTATGGATCGATGGACGTATGTATGGGAGGATGTTTGGATGGATAGATGTATGGAGGTATGGATGTATGTATGGATGTATGTATGGATGGATGGCTGTATAGATGGGTGTAAGTGTGGATGGCTTGAGGTGCGGATGGACGAATGTACGGATGTGCGGATGTATGGATTTATATGTGTATGGATGCATGAATGGAAGGATGTATCGAAGGATGGAAGTACGAATGGATGGTTGTATGGGTATATAGATGGCGGATGTAAGGATGGATGGAAGTATGGAAGGATGTATGGATGGATGGACGTACATATGGATGGATGGCTGTATGGATGTATGGATCGATGGATGGTTTGAGCTATGAATGGACGGATGTACGGTAGTATGGATGTATGTATGGGTGTATGTAAGCTTGGACGTATGCATGTATGTATGCATGTATTTACTGGAGTAAATTTGGATGTGTGAGTTGATGTATGTATGGATGTATGCTTGGATGTATGTGTGGATGGATCAGTGTATGAGTGGATGGATTAATGGAGGTACGGGCGTGTGGATGTATGGATGTACGAATGGATGCATGTATGGATGGATGGATGTATGTGTGTTTGGATGTTTGAATGAATGGATGTATTTGAGTTATGTATGTATGGATGTATGCATGTATGTTTGTATTGATTTACGCATGTATGGATGTACGGATGCATGGATATAAGCATATGTGGGTGGATGAATGGATGGGTGGATGGACGGAAGAACGGATGTATGCATGGATGTTTGTATGAATGTATGTATGGGTGTATGCATGGATGAATGTATGGATGTATGGATTTATATATGTATGGATGTATGTATGGGTGGATGTATGTATTGGTGTATGTATGGATATAATGATGGATAGATGGATTGGTGGATGGATGAATGGATGGATGTATGTATGTATCGATGGATTTATGGATGGATGGTTGTATGGAAGGATGGATGTGCGGATGGATGGATGGATGGATGGATGGCTGCATGGACGGTTGGGTG
>NW_016937940.1:0-509 GCF_001483705.2 Eufriesea mexicana
CCAGGAAGATTCTATAGCATTGCAATGCCTATAGCACGCCAATAGATTCTTTCCTTCTTGTCTGTGCAAGAAAGTCAACTCAGCACGTTATTAGTCGAAAACATCAATAAAATTAGACTTTCCAGCCCGATTCTGCCGCACTCCAATGGCTATAGCAGGCCAAAAGGATCTTCCCTCCTTACTTATGCAACGAAGTTGGCTCACCACGATATTAGTGGAAATGTCAATAAAATTGAATTTTCCAGCAAGATTCTATAGCATTGCAATGGTTGTAGCACGCCAATAGATTCTTTCCTTCTTGTCTGTGCAAGAAAGTCAACTCAGCACGTTATTAGTCGAAAACATCAATAAAATTAGACTTTCCAGCCCGATTCTGCCGCACTCCAATGGCTATAGCAGGCCAAAAGGATCTTCCCTCCTTACTTATGCAACGAAGTTGGCTCACCACGATATTAGTGGAAATGTCAATAAAATTGAATTTTCCAGCAAGATTCTATAGCATTGCAATG
>NW_016937941.1:0-543 GCF_001483705.2 Eufriesea mexicana
TGGGTATGTAATGTAAGGTCAGGTTATGACAGGATATGTTTGTCTCTTGCGGTATGCACTGCACTGCATTTGATTTCCGCGCTACGCAGTGCGCTAGTATACTCTGCTTGGCTCTGTGGAGGCCAGCAATAGAGGTCTCGGCACTTTAGGTTGAGCTATGTCACGTCTGGTTATGCTACGTTATTTGAGGTTAGGACAGGATAGTTTAGGCATCTACGCTATGCACTGCTATCCTCCAACTTTTGCGCTGTACGGCGTTCTAATATTCACTGCTTGGCTCTGGTGAGGCCAGCGACAGTGGTCTCGGCGCGTTAGGTTTAGATAGCCTACGCTTGCGTATGGGAGGTTTGGTTATGTTACGGCAGAGTATCTTAGATTTTCGTACCATTCAATGCCATTCGGTGGAGGTGTACGCCCCGCTGCGCTCCAATATGTTCTCCGTGAACAGTAATAGTGGTATCGGCCTGTTAGTTTGAGTTTTGTTACGTTTCGTTATGGTAGGTTTGAAGGCATGGTTAGGATTTCATTGACTTTTGTGCCATA
>NW_016937942.1:0-470 GCF_001483705.2 Eufriesea mexicana
TCATGGTGAGCTATCTTTCTTCCATAAATATGGAGGAAGGATTCATTTGGCGTCCTATATCCATTGCAATCCTGTAGAATCTGGCTGGAAAATACAATTTTATTGACATTCTCGTCTAACATCGCTGTGAGCTAGCTTTCTTGCATAAATAAGGAGGAAAGGTTCTATTGGCGTGCTATAGGCATTGCAAAGCTATAGAATCTTCCTGGAAAATTCAATTTTATTGACATTTAATTGACATTTTCTACTAATATCGTGGTGAGCCAACTTTATTGTATAAATACGGAGGAAAGATTGTATTGGCGATCTGTAGCCACTGCAATGGTTTAGAATGTGGTTGGAAAGTTGAATTTTATTGACATTTTCGACGAATATCGTGGAGAGCTAACTTCCTTGCTTAAGTAAGCAGGAAAGATGCCTTTAGAGTGCTATAGCCATCGCAATGATATAGATTGTGGCAGGAAAATACA
>NW_016937943.1:0-315 GCF_001483705.2 Eufriesea mexicana
AGATCATTTTGGCGTGCTATAGCCATTGCAATGATATAGAATGTGCCTGGCAGATTCAATTTTTTTGACGCTTTTGGCTAATATCGTGGAGAGCTAACTTTCTTGCATAAATATGGTGGAAAGATTCTATTGGCATGCTATAACCATCGCAGTGCTCTGGTATCTCGCTGGAAAATTCAGTTTTAGAGACATTTTTGACAAATAACGTGGTGAGCTATCTTCCTGGTTATAAGTATGGAGGAAAGGTCCCTTAGGCGTGCTATAGCCATTGCAATGCTGTAGAATTTGGCCGCCAAATTTAATTTTATTGACATT
>NW_016937943.1:378-648 GCF_001483705.2 Eufriesea mexicana
TTTCGACTAATATCGTGGTGAGTTTACTTGATTCCATAGGTACGAAGGAAAGATCCGTTCGGAGTGCTACAGCCATAGCAATTCTGCATATACTGGTTGGAGAATTAAATTTTATTGACAGTTTCGACTAATATCTTAGTGAGCTAATTTTTTTGCATAAAGAATTAGGAAAGATTATATTGGCATGCTATAACCATTGCAATGCTGTAGAACCTGGCTGGAAAATTCAATTTTAATGACATTTTCGACTAATACCGTGGTGAGCTAACT
>NW_016937944.1:0-6726 GCF_001483705.2 Eufriesea mexicana
AGCTGAAAATACGAGCGCAATGTAGGGCGCATGAATCCAGCTTATCGCAGACTGTAGCACTAAAGTCAAAGCTATCCTTTCCTATCCCAAGCAATCGCAAATTAACCAAACGCAGCCTAATTCAACCTAACGTCCTGCGATCACTATAGCTGGCCACCCCACAGACAAGCAGATCACATTATTGGTGAGCTGAACGCAGAAATCCAAAGAAGCTCAGTGTGTATCAGGAGAATCATTGCTATCAAATCACAACCCACACCAACAGAACGAAGCACAACACAGTCTGACACAACCTAACGTGCCGAGACGGCTATTGCTGCCCTCCCGAGAGCCAGGCAGGGTATGCTAGATCACAGCAGATTGCAGATATCCACGAAATAGCAGAGTACAGCGCAATTGTTAAAGCTGCCCTCACCAAACATAGCGGGGCCCAACCGAACCGAACGTAACCTCACGCAACGGAACTTGCCGATACCACTGTTTCTGGCATTCCCAGAGCCAAGCTGAAAGCATCAGAACACTGCAGGGCGCAGAGAAGCACCTAATAGCACGCCATAACACTAAGGTCGAAGCTGTACCCTCCTAACCTATCCAACCGTAGCATAATATAACGTAACCTATCACAAGCTAACGTGCCGATATAGCTGTTGTTGCCCTTCCCAGGGTCAGGCTGGACATACTAGGGCACAGCATAGCGCAGATATCCACCGGGTAGCAGTGTACAGCGCTACAATTAAAGCTATTCTGACCAAACTAAGCCAGACCCAACCTAACCGGACGTCACATGACTCAACATAATGTGCCGTGACCACTATGGCTGGCATACACAGAGCCAAGCGGAGCATATTAGTGGAAAGTGGAACGCAGAAGTCTATAACATTGCAGTGTATATCAGAAGAGACAAAGGTATCCAAACCTAACCCAAACGCTCAGGACATAGACAACATTGCCTGGCTCATATTCACGCCCCGAGACCATCATTGCTGGCCTCCCCAGAGCCAAGCAGTACATCCTAGAGCACAGTAGTTCGCAGATACCCACCGAATAGCGGTGTACAACGAGAAAGTCGAAACTACCCCGACCAAACATAGCCTGACCCGACATAACTGAACGTAACATGAGACAAGAGAACGTGCGGATACCACTATTGCTGGCCTTCCCAGTGCCAAATAGAAAATATTGGTGGAGAGCAGAACGCAGAAACCTATGGGATCGCAGTTCATATCAGAGAAGTCTTAGCTACCCGAGGCTAACCCAGAATAACTGGTAATAGCCAACATAGACTAACAAGACCTGACGTGCCGAGACCGCTGTTGCTGCCCTCTCCAGAGCCAAGCAGGACACACTAGTGCACAGTAGAGCGTAAAATCAATCGAAGAGCGGCCTGTTGCACAAAAGTTGAAGCAATCCTGACAAAACATAGCCTGACCCAACCTCAAGGAACGCAACCTGCCTTAACCTAACGTGCTGAGACAACTATTGCTGGCCTACGCAGAGACAAGTAGAACATATTAGAGCGAAGTAGAACGCACATATCTACCGAATGGCAGAGTAGAGCACAATAGCCTATGCTACCGCCTCCTAACCTAGCCTGGCGTAATGTGTCCAAACGCAGCCTGACACATAGTTACATGCCGCTACAACGATTGCTCCCCTCCCCAGAGACAAGGCCATCCCCAGAAACAAGGCCGAGGCCATCATTACACGACCCCCCCCCCCCATGAGTCGACCAGGGAATGGTAGAGCCAAGTAAAGGGCAGAAAGCCACCAAGTAGCAATGTATAGCACAATAGTGAAAGATATCCTAACCAAACCAGACCTAACCTAACCCAGCAGAACGTAGAATAACTAATCCTAACGTGCCGATACGTCTATTTCTGGCCTCCACAGAGCCATGCAGATCATGTTACATCACAGTATATTGCAGAGATCCACCGAGCTGCATTGTGTAACACAAAGTGGGAGTTATACTATCATAACCTGACCAAGCGTAACATAACCAAACGAGCATAACCAACCTAACGTGCCAACAACCCTATATCTTACATTACGAGGGCAAGGAAGGGCATACTAGTGCTCTGTAGAACGCAGGTTTCCTCCGAATAGCAGTTCATAGCACAAAAGTTAAAGCCATCTTTTCCGAACCTAACAAATCGTGAAGTAGCCAAACGTAACATAACTCAATGTAACGTAGAGCGACCGCAACTGCTCGCATCCCACATTCGTGCATAGCATTGCAGAGCACAATTGGGCGCCGAAATCCACGGAATAACAGTGTACAACAGGAAAGACATGGCTATCCAAACCTAACCCAAACGTACGTTACCTAACCAATCGCAGCATATCACAGCCTAACATGCCGAGACCGCTATTGCTGGCACCCCCAGATACAAGCAGAGAATAATCGTGTTGAGCAAACTTTTCTGCATAATGTAGGAGGAAAGATTCAATTGGCGTGCGATAGCCATTGCATTGCAATAGGTTCTGAGTGGAAAGGTCAATTTTATTGACATTTTCAACTACCATTCGACTGGATTTCAAATAAGATATTCGACCGCGCTCTAGTATATTCTGCTTTGCTCTGGTGAGGCCAGTAATAGTGGGCTAGGCAAGTTAGGTTTAGTTACGTTACGCTTGTCTTGGCTAGGTTAGGATACGTTTGTTTAGGGTAGCTCTGTCTTTCCTGCTAAATACTGCTATTCGGTCGATATCTGCTCTCCCCATTGCTCTTCTACACTCTGTTAAGCCCTCGTGATGGCAGCAATAGCGGTTGTGGCACGTCATGTTGCGTCCGTAGCGATCGCTTATGTTACGTTTTGTCAGGTTAGGATAGAATAGCTTTGACTTCTGCGCTATACACAGCAATACGGTGAATGCCTGAGATTTAATTCTAATATGCTCTGCTTGACGCTGTGGATGCCAGCAACGGCGGTCTCAACCAGTTAGGTTGAGACAGGCTTCGCTTGGCTAGGTTAGGTTGTGTCTGACTTTATGCTTTGCACTCCAGCGCGGCTGACTTCAACGCCCTGCTCGTGCCGAGATAACTATCGCTGCCTTCCCCATGGCCAAGCGGAACATATTAGAGCAGAGCAGAGCGCAGAAATGAAATGAATCGCAGTGTATAGCAGAAAAGTCGGAACCACCCAAATCTAACCAAGGCCAACATAACCTAACCAAACGTACCATACCTCAGCCTAACCTGTCGAGACCACCATTTCTGGCTTCGCCAGAGCGAGGCAAAGCATACTAGAGCACAGTAGAGTGACGAGGTGCTCCGAACAACAGTGTACACCACGGGAGTCAAGGTTATCCTGGCATAACCCAAGGAAACGCAACCTAACCAAACGTAGCCGAACACAACCTAACGTTCCGAGTCCACTACTACTGGCCTCCCCAGATTCGTGCAGAGTATAGCGGAGCAACGACGGGCGCAGAAACACACCGTCTTGCAGTGTATAGCGCAAAAGTCGAAGACATCCTAGCCTAACGTAACAAAGCATTATACAACGAAGCGTGACCTAACATTACCAAACGTGCGCAGACCACTATTGCTGACCTCCCCGGACACAACCAATATATATCAGAGCACATTAGAGCGCAGTAATCCACCGCATTGCAGCGCTAAGCAACATTACTCGAAGATATCCTAACCTGACCTCTCCTAACCTGACCAAACCGAACGTAGCTTAACTGAAAGTAACGTGCCGAGAATACTATTTCTGGCCTCCCCAGCACAAGCAGAGCATATTAGACCGGAGTAGAGATCAGAAATCCGTCGCAAATCAGTGTATAACACAAAAGTCAGAGCCATCCTCGCCAAACCTAGCCAAAGGTAACACAAGCAGACCTAAAGAAACCCAAACTGACGAGCCACGACCGCTGCTGCTGGCCTCGCGAGAGCTAATCAGATTATAGCAGCGCAATGCAGAACGCCGTAATCGTCCGAAGAGCAGTGTATGGCGCAAAAGTCGAAGACATCCGCACCAAACAAATCCAAACCTTACCTAACCAAGCGTAATGTATCTCAACCTAACGTGCCGCGACCACTGCTGCTGGCAGCCACGGGTCCAAGCAGAACATATTAGAGAAGAGTAGAGCACAGAAGTTCACCGAATAGGAGTGTATATCACAGAAGTCAAAGCAACCCTATCCAAACCTAGCCAAGCCATGACAAGCCTAGCGTAACGTAACTCAGACAAACATGCCACGGCTACTGTTGCTATCCTCCGCAGAGATAAGCGGATGCTAGTGGAGCAACGCAGAGCGCAGGTATCAACCGAATAGCGGTGTATAGCACAAATGTCAAAGCCATTCTGACAAAACCGAACCTAACCACACCAAACCAAACGTAACCAGACATAGCCCAACCTTCCTATGCCACTATTCCTGACCTACCCAGAGCAAAGCACAACAAATTAGAGCAGAGTAGAGCGCAGAAATCCAACGGATAGCAGTGTATAGCACAAGGGTCTAAGCTATCCTGTCCTAACCTGACCAAACGTGACATAGCCAAATGCAACATATCTCAGCCTAACGTGCCCACAGCACTACTGCCGGCCAGCCCATACCCAAGCAGAGCCTATTAAAGCACAGTATAGCGCAGAAGACACCTGTATAACAGTGTATAGCACAAAAGTCAAAGCTACCCTGTCCAAACCTGACCAAACGTGACGTAACCAAACGCACCCTAATATAACTTTACGTACCGTAACCAGCATTGCTGGCCTCCCCAGGTTCAAGCAGAATAAACCGGAGCACAGTAGAGCGCACAATTCCACCCAATAGCGGTGTGCAGCAAAAGAGTCAATGCTAACCTATCCTAACCTAGCCAATCGTAACATTACCTAACTCGTATCAGAAAAGCCTGCCGTGCCACGACCAAATTTGCTTTCCTCCCCAGAGAGGAGCTGAATATTATAGAGCAGAGAAGAGCGCAGAAAGTCACCAAATGGAAACGTATTGCACAAAAGTCAAAGGCACTCTAACCTAACCAGACGTTACCTATTCTGACCTCACTTAGAGTAACTAAACCTAACCAGACGAGACCACAATCGCTGGCCTCCCCGAAGCAAAGCAGAACTGATTAGATCACTGTGGGCGCAGAAATTCACGGAACAGCTGTGCGTAGCACAAAAGTCAAAGCCATCTTGACCAAACATAGCCTTACCTGACCTAACAAATCGTAACGAAGATAAGCCTATCGTGCCACGACCGCCATTGCTGGCCTCGCCAGAGTCGAGTATAGTATCGGAGAGGATCGAAGAGCAGAGAAATCTACCGAATAGCAGTGTATAGCACAAAAGTCAAAGATATCCAATACTAACCTAACCAAACGTAACATAACCGGACGTAACCTAATAGAGACTAACGCGCCGCGGACACTATTTCCGGCCGCCACAGAGCAAGTCAGATAATACTAGATATCAGTAGAGCGCAGAGATCCACCGAATACCAGTGCAAAGCCAAAAGTCAAAGCTAACCTGGCCTAAGCCAGACAAAAATAACATAAGCCAACCTAACGTGCCGAGAGCATTATTCTGGCGCCCACAGAGACCAGCAGATTGCGATTGCACACGGAGGAGCGCAGACTTCAACAGAATAGCAGTGTGTAGCACATAGGTCAAAGCCAACCTAACCAATCATAGCATAACCGTAACTTACGGAACGTAACGTAACTCAGCCATACGTGCCGCTACCACCATTTCTGGCCTCCCCAGATGCAAGCGGATACCAGTAGAGCAACGCAGAGCGCAAATGTCAAACGAATAGGCGTGTATAGCACAAAAGTCGAAGATATCCAGTCGAAAAATGACCAATCCCTACCTGACCAAACGTATCGTAACAAAACCAATCGTGCCACGACCACTATTGCTGGACATCCCAGAGACAAGCAGACGCTAATGCAGCAATGCAGTGCACAGATACCGACCGCGTAGCAGTTTATAGCGCAAAAGTCAAAGTTGTCCTGTCCTAACCTAGTCAAGCGTAACATAAACTATCGTAACCTAACTCTATCTAACGTGCCCACACCATTATTGCTGACCTCCTTACAGACAAGTAGAATATGCTAGGGCACTGTAGAACGCAGAAACGCGGCGCATTGATGTGTAAAGCTGAAAAGTAGAAGATATCCTGACATAAATTGACCCAACTTAACCTAACCAAGTGTAATCCACTCTAACCTAGAGTGCCTAGTCAAATATTGCTGGGCTCCCCATCGTCGAGCAGGACATATTAGGGGATGTAGAGCGCTGAGGACCATAGAATGGACGTACATAGAACAAAAGTCAGATATATCCTAACCTAACCGCGGCAAATGTAACCTAAAAAAAAGTGACGTAATTCAACCCAACGCCCCGCGAGAACTATTTCTGGAACTCCCTGTGCAAAGCAGGGGATATTGGATAACAGTAGAGCGCTAGGATCCACCAAAAGGCAGTGTACAGCACAAAAGTCGTAGCTATCTTATCCTAACGCAGCAAAACATAATACAGCCAAACGTAACCTAAGCGTACCTAACGTGCCTAGACCTCTATTACTGACCTCCCCAAAGCGAAGCAGATTATTCTAGAGCACAGGAGAGCGCTGAAATGTGCCGCACTCCAGTGCAAAGCACAAAAGTCAGACATATCCTAACATAGCCGGACATAATCTAACCTAACTGAGCGAAGCATTCCTCAGCCTAACGTGCAGAGACCACAACTGATGGCATCCACAGGGCAAAAT
>NW_016937945.1:0-800 GCF_001483705.2 Eufriesea mexicana
AACCACTACAGCTGGCCTCCGCATATCCAAGCAGAATATACTAGCGCTCAGTAGAGCGCATGGGTGCACAAAATAGTTGCGTATAGCACACAAAGCCAAACCCATGTTGACAAATCTTATCCCAACCTAACCAAAGCTAACGGAAACTAACACAAGCTAACGTGCCGAGAAAATTATTGCTGGCCTTGCCAGGGACAAGCAGAATATACTGGGGAACAGTAGATCATAGAAGCCCACAGAGGAGCAGTGGAAAGCGCAAAAGTAAAAGCTGTCCTACCCTAACTTAACCAATAGCGTCATAGCCAAGCGTAACATAACACAAAATATCGTGCCGCGGACACTTTTGCAGCCCTGCCGAGGGCGGGGCGGAGCATAGTAGAGCAATCTAGAGCGCAGACATCCACCGAATGGCAGTGCATAGCACAAAAGTCTATGCTACCCTATACTAACCTAACCAATCATAACACAGCCAAACGCAACACCTCAGACTAACGTGCCGATACCAACACTGCTGGCCTCCCCATAGCAAGGCAGAATGAAGTAGAGGACAGTAGAGCGCAGAAATCGAACCAATAGCAGTATATACCACAAAAGTCAGTGATATCCTTACCAAGCTAAGCCTAGCCTATCCCAACCGAAGGTACCCCTACGCAACCGAAAGTGCCACGACCTCCATTGCTGCCCTCACCAGAGGCAAGCAGACGCTAGAACAGGAATGCAGAGCGCAGGTGTCGAAGGAGCAGCAGTATATGTCACGAAACTCGAAGCCATCCTGACAAAACCTGTACGAACGAAACATA
>NW_016937946.1:0-522 GCF_001483705.2 Eufriesea mexicana
TTCTTGCTTAAATAATTTGGAAAGATTCTTTTGTCGTGCTATTTCCATTGCAAGGCTACGGAAGCTGGCTAGAAAATTTAATTTTATTGACATTTTCGGCTAATATCGGGGTGAGCTAACTTTTTTGCATAAATAAGGATGAAAGATTGTATTGGCGTGCTATAGCCATTGCCATGCCTTAGAATCTGCATGGAAAGCTCAATTTTATTGACATTTTCAAATAATATCGTGGCGAGCAAACTTTCTTGTATAAATAAGGAGGAAAGATTCAATTCGCGTGCTATAGCCATTACAATGTTATATAATCTGGCTGAAAAATCAAATTTTGTAAACCTTTTCTTCTAATTTCTTGGTGAGCTAACTTTCTTGCTTAAAAAAGGAAGAAAGAAACTGTTGGCGTCCTGTAGCCATTGCAATGCTATCGAATCTCGCTGGAAAATCCAATTTTATTAACATTTTCTCCCAATATTGTGGTGAGCAAACTTTCTTGCATCAATAAGGAGGAAAAATTCCGTTGGCGTG
>NW_016937946.1:5510-6155 GCF_001483705.2 Eufriesea mexicana
TATCGTGGTGAGCTAACTTTCCTGATTAAATAAGGAGGAAAGCTTCTATTCGCGAGCTATGGCCATTGCAATTTTATATAATCTGGCTGGAAAATCAAATTTTATTAACATTTTCTTCTAATATCTTTGTGAGCTAACTTTCTTGCCTAAATAAGGAAGAAAGAAACTATTGGCGTCCTATAGCCGTTGCAATGCTAGAGAATCTGGCTGGAAAATCCAATTTTATTAACATTCTCTCCCAATATCGTGGTGAGCTAACTTTCTTGCGTAAACGAGGAGGAAAAATTCCATTGGCGTTCTATAGCCACTGCAGTGCAGCAGAATGTGGCTGGAGGATTCAATTTTATTCACATTTTCGTCTAATGTCGCGGTGAGTGAACTTTCTTGCATAAATAAGGAAGAAAGATTATATTGGCGTCCTATAGCCATTGCAATGCTATAGAATCTGCATGGAAAATTCAATTTCATTGACATTTTCAAATAATATCGTGGTGAGCTATCCTTCTTGCATAAAGACGGAGGAAAGATTCTATTGGCGTGCTATAGCCGTTGCAATGCTATGGAATCTGCGTGGTAAGTACAATTTTATTCACATATACGACTATTGTCGTGGCGAGCTAACTTTCTTCCATAAATAAGGAGGAA
>NW_016937946.1:6907-7983 GCF_001483705.2 Eufriesea mexicana
AACTTTCTTGCATAAATAAGGAGGAAAGATTCTATTGGCGTCCTATAGCCGTTTCAATGCTACAAAATCTGGCTGGAAGATACAATTTTATTGACATTGTCGTCAAATATCGGCGTTAGCTAACTTTTTTTGCATAAATAAGGAGGAAAGATTCTATTTGCGCGCTATGCCCGTTGCAGTGCTACAGAAACTGGCTGGAGAATTCAATTTTATTGACATTCTCGTATAATATCGTGGTCATGTAACTTTCTTGCTTAAATAAGTAGGAAAGATTCTATTGTCGCGCTATTCCCATTGCAACGCTACAGAAGCTGGCTCGAAAATTTAATTATTTTGGCCTTTTTTGGTTAATATCGCGGTGAGCTAAGCTCCTTGCATAGATAAGGAGGAGGGATGCTTTTGGCGCGATATGGCCATTGTAGCGCAATAGATTCTGGCTGGAAAATCCACTTTTATTGACATTTTCGAATGATATCGTGGTGATGTAACTTTCTTGCATATGTAAGGAGGAAAGATACTATTGGCGTGCTATACCCGTTGCAGTGCTATAGAAACTGGCTGGAAGATTCAATTTCATTGACATTGTCGTCTAATATCGGGATGAGCTAACTTTTTTGCATAAATAAGGAGGAAGGATTCTATTGGCGTGCTATAGCCATTGCAATGCTATAGAATCTGCATGGAAAATTATATTTTATTGACATTTCGGCTAATATGGTGGTGAGCTAACTATCTTTCTTAAGTAAGGAGGAAAGATACTATTGGCGTGCTGTACCCGTAGCAGTGCTACCGAATCTGGCTGGAAAATTCAATTTTATTGACATATTCGAATAATATCGTGGTGAGGCAACCTCCTTGCATAAGTAAGGAGTAAAAATTCCGTTGGCGTGCTATAGCCGTTGCAATGCCATAGTGTCTGGCTGGAAAATATAAATATATACACAGTTTCGGCTAATATCGGGGTGAGCTGACTTTCTAGCATAAATAAGGAGGAAAGATCCTATTAGCGTGCAATAGCCATTGCAATGCTATAGCATCATGCTGGAAAATTAAATTTTATTGTCATTTTCGGCTAA
>NW_016937947.1:0-545 GCF_001483705.2 Eufriesea mexicana
CTATAGCTCTGCTATGTCTATAGCACGCCAATAGAATCTTTCCTCCTTATTTAAGCAAGAAAGTTAGCTCAAAATGGTATTAGTAAAAAATGACAATAAATTTGAGTTTTCCAACCACATTCAATATCATTGTAATAGCTATAGCACGCCAGTAGAATCTTTCCTCCTTACTTATGCAAGAAAGATGGCACACCACCATATTATTCGAAAATGTCAATAAAATTGAATTTTACTACCAGATACTATAGAAATGCAATGGCTATAGCACGCAACTAGAATCAGCCCTCCTTATTATAGCAACAAAGGAAGCTCACCACGATATTAGTCGAAAATGACAATAAAATTGAATTTTCCTTCCAGATTCTATAGCATTGCAATGGCAATAGCACCCCAAAGGAATCTACCCTCCTTATTTATGCAAAAAGATTGCTCACCACGATATTATTCGAAACTGTCAATATAATTGAAATTTCCAGGCAGAATCTATAGCATTGCAGTGGCTATAGCACGCCAATAGAATCTTTCCTACTTATTTATGCAAGAAA
>NW_016937948.1:0-683 GCF_001483705.2 Eufriesea mexicana
ATCGCATAACGCCTTCAATCCAATGGCAAGTACAGCCATCTAATTTCCAGATAATAGGTCAATACAAAATATATAATCTGTTGTAGCTTGGAGTATAGGTCGCCTTACGCCTTCAACCAATGGCAAGTACAGCCATCTAATTTCCAGATAATAGGTCAATACAAAATATATAATCTGTTGTAGCTTGGAGTATAGGTCGCCTTACGCCTTCAACCAATGGCAAGTACAGCCATCTACTTGCCAGTGAATAGGTCTATTCAAAATCTATAACCTGTTATAGCATGGTGAATAGATCGCCTAACGCCTTCAATCAGATTGCAAGTAGAGCCATCTACTTGCCAGAGAAAAGGTCTATGCAAGATCTATAATCTGCTACAGCATTTTGAATACATCGCCTAACGCCTTCAATACAATGGCAGGTACAGTCATCTACTTGCCGGAGAATAGGTCTATTCAGAATCTAATATCTCTTATAGCTTGGTGAATATATCGCCTAACCCCTTCAATCCAATGGAGATAACAGACATCTACTTGCCAGAGAATATGTCTATTCAAAATCTAAAACCTGTTATAGCTTGGTGAATAGATCGCCTAACGCCTTCAATCCATTTGCGAGTACGGCCATCTACTTGCCAGAGAATAGGTCCGTTAAAAATCTATAGCCTGTTATAGCATGGTGAATA
>NW_016937949.1:0-341 GCF_001483705.2 Eufriesea mexicana
TCTTGCATAAATAAGGAGGAAAGATACTGTTGGCCAGCCATGGCCATTGCAGATCTATAGTATTTCGATGCAAAATTCAATTTTATTGACATTTTCGACCAATATCGTGGTGACCTAGCTTTCTTGCATATGTAAGGAGGAAAGATTCTAATTGTGTGCTATAGACATTGCAATGCTATAGAATCTGCCTCGAAAATTCAATTTTATTGACATTTTCGGCTAATATCGTGGTGAGGTAACTTTGGTGCACAAATAAGGAGGAAAGATTCTATTGCCCAGCTATAGCCATTATAATGCTGTAGAATCTGCCTCGAAAATTCAACTTTATTGACATTTTCGAC
>NW_016937950.1:0-241 GCF_001483705.2 Eufriesea mexicana
AGGACTATTCAAGATCTATAATCTGTTATAGCTTGGTGAATAGATCGCCTAACACCTTCAATCGAATGGCAAGTGAAGCCATCTACTTGCAAGAGAAGAAGTCTATTCACAATCTATAAGCTGACCTAGCTTGGTGATTAGATAGCCTAGCGCCTTCAATCCAATGGCAAGCACAGCCATCTACTTGCCAGAGAATAGGTCTATACAAAATCTATATCCTGCTATAGCATGGTGAGTAGAT
>NW_016937950.1:325-998 GCF_001483705.2 Eufriesea mexicana
AGCTGGGTGAATAGATCGCCTAACGCCTTCAATCCAATGGCAAGGACAGCCATCTACTTTCCAGAGAATAGGTCAATTCAAAGTCTATATCCTGTTGTAGCTTGGTGAACAGATCGCCTAACGCCTTCAATCCAATGGCAAGTACAGCCATCTACTCGCCAGAGAATATGACTATTCAAGATCTATAATCTGTTATCGCTTGGTGAATAGATCGCCTAACGCCTTCAATCCAATGGCAAGTATGTCCACCTACTTGCCAGAGAATAGGTCTATTCAAAATATATTATCTTTTATAGCTTGGTGAATAGGTCGCCTGACGCCTTCAATCCAATGGCATGTGTAGCCATCTACTTGCAAGAGAATAAGTCTATTCAAAATCTATATGCCGTCATAGCTTGGTGATTAGATAGCCTAACGCCTTCAATCCAATGGCAAGTGTAGCCATCTACTTGCAAGAGAATAAGTCTATTCAAAATCTATATGCCGTCATAGCTTGGTGATTAGATAGCCTAACGCCTTCAATCCAATGGCAGGTACAGCCATCTACTTGCCAGAGAATAGGTCTATTCAAAATATATTATCTTTTGTAGCTTGGTGAATAGGTCGACTGACGCCTTCAATCCAATGGCAAGTGTAGCCATCTACTTGCAAGAGAATAAGTCTATTCAAAATC
>NW_016937951.1:0-482 GCF_001483705.2 Eufriesea mexicana
GTTGAGGCCAGCAAAAATGTTCTCGGCACAATAGGTTTAGTTGTGCTACGGACGGTTATGTTAAGCTTGCAAACGTTAAGGCAGGGTAGCAATGACCTTTGTGCTATACACTGCAGTGCGTCGGATTTCTGCTCTCCGCTGTGCTCTAGTACACTCTGCTTGGCTCTGGGTAGGAGAGCAGTAGTGTCCTCTTCACGTTAGATTTAGCTATGCTACGTTCGGTTGTGTTGCGTTTGGTTAGGTTAGGAGAGGGTAGCTATGACTTTTGAGCCACACACTGCAGTGCCGTGAAATACTGCGCTCTACTGTGTTCTAGTATGTTCTGATTGTCTCTGGGGAGGCCAGTAAGTGTGTTCTCGGCACATTAGGTTGAGTTATGTTACGGTTGGCTTGGATAGGTTAGGATATGTTTGATTATGATAGCCTTGTCTTTTGTGCTGTACGCTGCTATTCGGCCGATATCTGTGCACTCCATTGCTCTA
>NW_016937952.1:0-357 GCF_001483705.2 Eufriesea mexicana
TACAGCGTAGGAATCCACTGCATTGCACTGAAGAGCACAAAAGCCGCAAGCACCCTAGCGTAACCTGGCGTAACCTAACCTAACAAAACGCAGCGTAACTCAAAAAACGTGCGGCGACCACTGCTCCTGGCCTCCCCATAGCCAAGGAAAATGTAGTAGAGGATTGCAGGACACCGAAATCCACCGAATCACAGTGTACAGCACGAAAGTCAAAGCTATCATGACCAAACTTGACCTAAGCGAATCTGACCAAGCCAAATGTAGCATAGCTCAGTGTAACGTCCTGCGACCAATGTTGCTGTCATCCTACTCTGTAGAGCAGAGTAGAGAACAGAAATCCGCCGTATAACACTGTGT
>NW_016937953.1:0-519 GCF_001483705.2 Eufriesea mexicana
CTTTCTCAATCGCTATTACGGTCTTCCTTCCTTTTTTTATTTACAAGTCCAGGGGTTTCAACACCTGGTTATGAACTTAATTTTGGATCAGTTAAATGATCATGAGCTAATTTGCTCTTATCGCGAAACTTTTTATTTAATATCACAGATTCTTCTTCATCTTCCTCTGCTTCTTCACCAAATGATAAAAGATTGAAATCTCTGTAACAAAATTTTTCATTGTAAAGAATAATACTATCAGGACTAAATTCTACAAACATATATGATTTTTACCTTACTGCTGCTGCTTTAGTTTTTATACTTCTTCACTTTCCTGTACTATTATTCTTGGTATAATATCAGAAAATGGATTGTTCAATATTATAGATTTTAACAACCTTGGAGGGTAAAGTAGTCTATCATGTTACAAAAAAGTGGAAATATAATATTTATATCATTTCTTGACAGATTTTCTTATAAACATTAAATTTACCTCATCTACAAGTGCTTCTTTAAGTTTAAGCATGTTACATATAGTTT
>NW_016937954.1:0-582 GCF_001483705.2 Eufriesea mexicana
ATGTATGGATGCATGCATGAATGTATTAATGGATCTATGAATGGATGTATTTATGGACGTACGTATGGATTTATGTGTGGATGCATGGACGGATGCAAGCCTGGATGGGTGATTGGATGGTTGGATGCGTGCATCGATGTATGTATGGAAGTGTCTATGCACTTGAGGACGCATGTATGTCTGCAATTATGGATGTATGTATGGATGCATGATAGGAGCTCTATCTGTATGGATGTATGAATGCATGGATGCATGGGTGGATGAATGCGTGGATGTATGGGTGGATATTTGTGTGGATGTATGTTTGGATGTTAGGATGAATGTATGGATGTAGGTATGTGTGTATGTATAGACGTATTTATGGATGTGTGTATGTATGTATTTATGGACGTATTTATGAGTAGATGGGTGGATGGGCGAATGGAAGGATGGATGTACGGTTGTGTGGATATATGGATGGATGGGTGTATGGAAGGAGGAATGTGAGGATGGATGGATGTATGGAAGAACGGATGTACGTAAGGATGAACGTATGGATGTACTTATGATTGTATGTATGTATGTATGGATTGAAGGATTTAT
>NW_016937954.1:708-965 GCF_001483705.2 Eufriesea mexicana
TGTGTATGTACTTGTGGATGCATGTATGTCTGTACTTATGGATGTATGTGTGGATGTATGTATTGAGCTGTGTTTGTATGGATGTATGAATGGATGGATGCATATATGGATGCATGCATGGATGTATGTGGGCATATTCGAATGGATGTATATTTGGATGTATGGATGGATATATGGGAGGATATAAGCATGAATGTCTGGATGGATGCATGGATGTATGTATGTGTGGATATATGGATGGACATATGAATGGATAT
>NW_016937955.1:0-489 GCF_001483705.2 Eufriesea mexicana
CAGTACAGAGGTTTACCACCAACAAGGCACTGTATCCGTTTGATTATTCGGTGCGCGGAAGACGAATTCGTTAGCATTTCTAGAATTACGAAAGACGGATCCATTTTCGCTCGGTACGTTAGCAATTGACTACAAAGTGCTGAGTACACCAAATTTCACAGTTCTGCAGTCGTTGTATAAATTTGATCACCGATGATATATATTCCGCAAAAATTCCTGAATGATCAATCTATGGGTCAGTTATGGCTAGAGATACTTACAATTGACAGTGCAGTACTTAGTACGTCCGCCAGTAGAGCAGGGTAGCAGATGGTTTAATATGTTCAATGATGATTTATATATTATAGCAATTGTGAAATGGCAAAAGACAGATTCATTATACCTGAAGATATTTACAATTGACATCACAGTCCAGATACTATAGCTGTTGGAACAATTTATACGTTGGTTTTATAAATTCCAATGTATTTCTAGAATAACCTGTGTATA
>NW_016937956.1:0-1767 GCF_001483705.2 Eufriesea mexicana
TGCCACGAAAGACAAAGCAATCCAAACCTGACACAAAACTATCATGACCTAACCAAGCGCAGCATAACTCACAGAAATGTGCCGAGAAAACTATTGCTGGACTCCCCGGAGTCGATCAGAGTACCGTGGAGCAATGCCGAGAGTATAAATCCTCCGAATAGCTGTGTATAGCACAAAAGACGAAGCTACCCTATCCTAACCTAACCAATAGTAGCATTACAAAACGTACCCTAGCGCAACCAATCGTACCATGACCACTATTGCTGGCCTCCCCGGAGCCGAGAAAAGTATAGTAGAGCACAGGAGATCGCAGAAAGCCACCAAATAGCAATGTATAGCACAAAAGTCAAAGATACCCTAACCTAACATAACCAAACGTAGAGTAACAAGACCGAACGTGCCGCGACCACTATTGATGGCTTCCCCAGAGACAAGCAGTATATGGTAGGGCACGGTAGAGCACCGAAGTCCATGGGACATCAGTGTCGAGCACATGTCAAATCTATGCTAACCATGTCAAATCTATGCTAACCGAACCCAAGCAACATAAACCAACCAAATGCAACCAATCCCATCCCATCGTGCCGCGACCAGTATTTCTGGCCTCCACTGAGCCGAGCAGAGCTTAATAAAGGAGAGTAGTGAGCAGAAATCCAAAGAATCTCAGTGTAAAACACAAAAGTCAATGCTATCTGATTTAACCTAACCAAACGAAACCATATCGAACATAAAATGACCCAACCTAAGGTGCCGTAGGCACCATTGCCCCCCCCCCCCAACGCCGTGCAGAGTATATTTGAGCACAGTAGAGCGCTAAAATCCAACGAGCAGCTGTGTATAGCACAAAAGTCAATGCTATCCTAACCTAACCTAACCAAACGTAACATATGCGGACGTAACGCAATCCAAGCTGACGTGCCACTACAGCTATTGCTGGCAGCACGAGAGCTAAGCAGAGTATGGCGGGGCAATGTAGAACGCTGAAGGTGTCCGAATGGCTGTCTGTAGCTCAAGATCCAGGGGTATCCTAGCCAAGCTCAACCAAACCAAACCTAACCAATAGCAACTTAAGTCAACCAAACGTGCCGAGAGCACTATTCCTGGCGTCCACAGAGACAAGCACAGTGTGATAGCGCACAGAAGAACGCAGAAGTCCGCATGACGGCAGTCAGCAGCACAAAAGTAAAAGTCATTCTAACGTACCGCAGCCTAACCAAACGTAATCGGATTCTACATAACGAGCGGCGGCCACCACTGCGGGCCTCCCGATGGTCGAGCATGGTATAGTGGTGAAATCTAGAGGACAGGGATTCATCGAATACCATTGTATAGCACAAAAGTCATAGCCATGCTATCCTACCATAGCCAATCGTAAAAAAGCCAAACGTAGCATAACACAATCTAACGCTCGGCGGCCACTACTCCTGGCCACCCGAGAGTCGAACAGACTACTGTAGAGCAATGTAGAGCACAGGAATCCACCGAACAGCCGTGTATAGCACAAAAGTCAATGCTATCCTATCCAAACCAAGCCAAACGTAACATAGCCAACCGTAGCCTAGCTGAATATATCGTGCCGAGAATACCATTGCTGGCATCTGGAGAGCCAACCAGAGCACATTAGAGCGACGAAGACAGCGAAAGTTCACCTAAAATCTGTGCATGGCACAAAATTCAAGTACATCCTTACCAAACATGACCTAACGCCACCAAACCAAACGCAACCTACCACAACCTGTCGTGCCACGACAGCTATTTCTGGCGTCC
>NW_016937957.1:0-617 GCF_001483705.2 Eufriesea mexicana
TCACTACGATATTAGTCGAAAATGTCAATATAATAGATCGTTGCAGTCAGTTTCTATTGCATTGCAGGCGATATATCTCGCCAATAGAGTGTTTTCTCCTTACTTAAGCAAGAAAGCTTGCTCACGACGATATTATCCGAAAATGTCAATAAAATTTAACTTTCGAGAGAGGTTCCATTACATTGCAATGGATAGAGCTCGACATTAAGGTCTACCTCCTTATTCATGCGACACAGCTTGTTCACCACGATATTAGTCGATAATGTCAATAAAATTGGTATATCCAGTCAGCCTCTTTTGCATTGCAACGGTTATAGCACGACAACGGTTATAGCACGTGAATAGTGTGTTCCCTACTAATTTATTCGAGAAAGCTTTCTCACCACTATATTATTCGAAGATGTCAACCAAGTTGAAATTTCCAATCAGATTCTATTGCATTACAATGGCCATAGCACGCCAAGTGAGTATATCCCACTCATTTATGCGAGGAAGCTTGTTCACAACGATATTATTCGAAAATATCAATAAAATTAAAGTTGGCAGGCAGACTGTATTGCATAGCAATAGCTATAGCAAGCCAATAGTATCATTCCACCTTATTCATGCGAGAAGGT
>NW_016937958.1:0-238 GCF_001483705.2 Eufriesea mexicana
CCAGCTATGGCCAGGGATATTTACGATTGACAGCACGATTCTTAGTACATCCACCAACAAATCGCTCTGGTCGTTGTATTGATCAGTTCAATCATGATTTCGATCCTATAGCTACTCTGGTATGACAAAAGAGTGTTCCTATACCGCACGAGACATTAAAATCTGACAACACACGAGTAAGTAGAGCCATTATCACAGTACTGCAGCCGTGGGTTTAGTTTGTTCACTGATGACGTAG
>NW_016937959.1:0-569 GCF_001483705.2 Eufriesea mexicana
ACCGAATAACAGTGTAGAGCACATAAGTTAAAGGTACCCCAATCAAACTTAGCCTAACCCAACCTAACCGAGTGTAACGTGCCGAGAGCTCAATTGCTGGTCTTCCTAGAGCCAAGCTGAAGATATTAGTGAACTGTTGGGCCTAGAAATCCAACTAATAGCAGGCTATAGCACTAAAGCCAAAGCCATCATCTCCTACTCCATCCAATCGAACATAACCAAAAGTTACTTAACTCAACCTATCATGCCGAAGGCACTACTGCTAGCCTCTGCAGAGCGTAGCAGAACGCGCTAGCGGAGGGTAGAACGCAGAAGTCCATAGAGTGGCAGTGTATGTCAGAAAAGTCGTAGCTAACAAAACCAACAGAACATAACGTAACATAGCCTAACTCAAACTAACGTACCGAGATTTTTGCTCTTCCCAGAGCCAAGGAGGACATACCAGAGCACAGAGGAATCACCGAATAGCAGTGTACAGAACAAAAGTTAAATATATCCTGACTAATCTTAGCCTTACCCAACCCAACCGAACGTAACGTGACCTAACGAAACGTGCCGGGAGCGCTACT
>NW_016937960.1:0-824 GCF_001483705.2 Eufriesea mexicana
TAGCGCCTTCAATCCAATGGCAAGTACAGCTATCTACTTGCCAGAGAATGGGTCTATTCAAAATATATAACCAGTTACAGCTTGGTGAATAGATCGCCCAACGCATTCAATCCAAAGTCAAGTGCAGGCATCTACTTGCCAGAAAATAGGTCTATTCAAAATCTATAACCTGTTATAGCTTGGGGAATAGATCGCCTAACGCCTTCAATCCAATGAAAAGTACAGCCATCTACTTGCCAGATAATAGGCCTATTCAATATCTATAATCTGTTATAGTTCGGAGAATAGGTCGCCCAACGCCAACAATTCCATGGCAAGTACAGCAACCTAGTCGCCAGGGAATAGGTCCATTCAAAATCTATAACCTGTTACAGCTTGGTGAATAGATCGTCTAACGCCTTCAATCCAATGGCAAGAACAGCCATCGACTTGCGAGAGAATAGGTCAATTCAAAATTTATAGCCTGTTATTGCTTGGTGAATAGAACGCCTAACGCCTTCAATCCAATGGCAAGTGCAGGCATCTGCTCGCCAGAGAATAAGTTTATCCAAAATCTGTAAACTGTCATAGCTTGGTGATTAGATCGCATAACGCCTTTAATCCAATGGCAATTACAGCTACCTACTTGCCAGAGAATGGGTCTCTTCAAAATTTATAATCTGTTATAGCTTGGGGAATAGGTCGCCAAATGCCTTCAATCCAATGGCAAGAACAGCCTTCCACTTGCCAGAGAATAGGTCTATTGAATATCTATAGTTTGTTATAGCATGGTGAATAGGTCGCCTAACGCCTTCAATCCAATGGCAAGTACAGCCATCTACTTG
>NW_016937960.1:10023-10545 GCF_001483705.2 Eufriesea mexicana
ACTTGCGAGAGAATAGGTCTATTCAAAATCTATAACCTGTTATAGCTTGGTGAAGAGATCGCCTAGCGCCTTCAAACCGATGGCAAGTACAGCCATCTACTTGCCAGATATTTGGTCTATACAAAATCTATAATCTGTTATAGCTTGGTGAATAATTCGCCTAACGCCTTCCATCCAAAGGCAAGTACAGCCATCAACTTGCCAGAGAATAGGTCTATTCAAAATCTATAACTTGTTCTACCTTGGTGAATAGATCGCCGAACGACTTCAGCCCAATGGCAAGAACAGCCATCTCCTTGCCAGAAATTATGTCTACACAAAACCAATAATCTGGTATAGCTTGGTGAATAGATCGCTTAACGCCATTCAATCCAATGGCAGGTACAGCCTTCTACTTGCCAGAGAATAGGTCTATTGAAAATTTATAATTTGTTTTACCTTGGTGATTAGGTCGCCTAGCGCCTTCAATACAATGGCAAGTACAGCCATCTGCTTGCCAGAGGATAGGTCTATTCAAAATTT
>NW_016937961.1:0-542 GCF_001483705.2 Eufriesea mexicana
GCGTAAATAATGTGGAATGATTCTATTGGTTTGTTATAGCCATTGCATTGCAGCAGAATATGCCTGAAAATTTCAAATTTAGTGACATTTTCGAATAATACCGTTTGAGCAACCTTTCCTGCATATACAAGCAGTAAACAATATATTGGTTTGTTCTAGACATTCAGTTGCTATAGATTTCGACTGGAACGTCCAATTTTATTGACATTTTCGACTAATATCTTTGTGAAAGCACCTTTCTGCATCAATAAGGAGGAAAGAGTCCACTGGTTTGATATAGCCAACGCAATGCAATTGTGTCTGACTGAAAATTTCAATTTTACTGACACTCTCGGCTAGTATGACGGTGAGCAAACTCATCTGAATAGATACGATGGAAGGAATCTATTTGTTTGCTGTAGACTTTGCATAAAATTAGAATCAGCCTGGAAAACTCAATATTATTGACATTTTCGATTAATGCCGATGTGAGCAAGCTACTCTCCATAAATAATGAGGAAAGATTCTATTGGTTTTTAATAGCCATCGCATTACAGTAGACT
>NW_016937962.1:0-507 GCF_001483705.2 Eufriesea mexicana
TTTGTGCTATACACCGCTGCTTGGAGGATGTCTATGCTCTGCATTGTTCTGCTACATTCTGCTTGGCGCTCTGGTGGCCAGTAATAGTGGTCTCGGCTCGTTAGATTGAGTTAGGCAACTCTTGGCTTGGTTATGTTTTCTTTGGTTTTGTATGGGCAGCTTCGACTCTCTTGGTATATACTGTTATACGGTGCATTTCTGCGCTCCGCTATGCTCTACTATATTCTGCCGTGCCCTGGGTAGTCCAGCACTAGTGACCTCGGCACGTTAGGTTGAGTTAGGCTGCGTTTGGTTAGTTTACGTTTGGATAGGTTGGGATAGGGTAGCAATGACTTTTGCGCTATACTGCCGTTCGGCGGAATTCTGAGCTGTACTGTGGTCTAATATGCTGTTTGGCGCTGCGAATGACATCAGCTGCGGTCTCTGCCGTTAAGTTGTGTTACACTTCGTTTGGCTATGTTTGATTATGTCAGGTTGGGTTATGATATCTTCGACTATTGTGCTTTG
>NW_016937963.1:0-281 GCF_001483705.2 Eufriesea mexicana
GGATGGGTGAATGGACGGAAGAATGGATGTATGTATGGATGCTTGTATGGATGTATGTATGGACGGATGTGTGGATGGATGCATGCATGGATGTGTGTATGGATGCATTTACGGATGTGTCTGTGGATGTATGTATGGATGAGTGTATGGGGGTATGCATGGATGTATGGATATATGTATGTATGGATGTATGCATGTGTGGATGTGTGGATGTATGGATGTATGGACGTAAGGATGTACGAATTTATGGATGTACGTGTGTATGGATGTATGGATGGATG
>NW_016937963.1:384-685 GCF_001483705.2 Eufriesea mexicana
TATGGGTGTATGGATTGATGTACGTATGGATGGATGAGTGCACGGATGTATGTATTTGTGGATGTATGGATGTGTGCATGTATGGAAGTATGGGTGGGTGGATGTATGAATGGATGGACGTACGGATGGATGGATGTATGAATGGATGGATGTATTGACGTATGGACGTTTGTATGCTTGGATGTATGAATGTATGGCTGTATTTCCGTTATGCATGTACCTATGTATGTATGAATGCATGTATGGATGTAAGAATATATGGATGTACGGAGGCATGGATGGATGGATGTGTGGGTGGACG
>NW_016937964.1:0-1204 GCF_001483705.2 Eufriesea mexicana
CAGCAATAGTGGTGGTGGCCGGTTGGGTGGAGTTAATTTGCGCTTGGTTATGTTACGTTTGGCAATGTTTTGGCTAGGACAGCTGCCACTTTTTTGCTGTTCACTGCTATTCGTCAGATCTCAGCGCCCTACTGTGCTCTAATATGCTCTGCTATGCTCTGACCAGCGATAGCGTTCTCGGCAAGTTAGGTTGAGTTAGGTTACGTTTGGATATGCTATTTTGGATAAGTTAGGACAGGAAGGACCTGACTTTTGAGCGGTACACGGCTTTTCTGTGCGTTCCTGCTCTCTGCTCTCTCTAATACGTCCTGCTTGGCTCCAGGGAGGCCAAGAATAGTGGTAGCGTCACGTTAGTTGGAAATAGGTTACCTTTTAACATGTTAGGTTAGTTTGAGTCAGGTTACGGTAGCTTCGACTTTTCTGCTATACACTGCAATTATATGGAGTTATATGGGATCCTTGCTCTCCACTCTCCTTTATTATTTTCTGCCTGCCGGTGTTGAAGCCAGCTACAGTGGTCTACGCACGTCAGATTGGATCTCGATGCGCTAGGTTCCTTTACGTTTGTCAAAGTTTGTGCAGGATAACCTTGACTATAGCGCCATACACTGCTATTCAGTGAATTTATGCGCTCCACATTGCTCTACAATACCCTGTACACTCTGTGGCTCCAGCAATAGTGGTTTGGCACGCTAGGTTGTGTTAGGCTGCGTCTGATCAGGTTACGTTTGGATAGGTTACGCTACAACGGCCATTACTTCCGTGCTGTACATTGTTGTTCTGTGGATATCTGTTTTCTGCTGTGCTCTAATATATTTTGCTTGGCTCTGGGGAGTAGAGCAATAATAGTCTCATCACGTCATGTTGAGTTACACTACGTTTGGGTAGGTTAGGTTAGGTCGGGTTAGGTTAGGGTATCTTCCACTTTTCTGCTTTGCACTGCAATGCGGTGGACATCAGTGCTCTACTTTGCTCTGGTATATTCTGTTGGGCTATAGGGAGGCATGATATAGTGGGCGCAGGACGTCATGTTGAGTTAGGCTACGTTTGGTTGTGTTACGATTGGTTATGTTAGGATAGCATACATATGACTCTTGTGCTTTACAATGCGATGCGGCGGATTTCTATGCTCTGCTGTGCCCTAGCGCATTCTGCTTGGATCTTGGGTGGCCAGCATTAGTGGTTTCGGCACGTTAGGTTGAGT
>NW_016937965.1:0-266 GCF_001483705.2 Eufriesea mexicana
AAGGGATGTATGTACGGATGTATGGATGGATGTATGTATGGATATGTGTACGGATGGATGGATCGACGCATGGATGGATGGGTGGGTGGATGGTTTGATGGATGGATTGAATGATGGATGGATGGCTGGATGGATGGTTGGATGTACGGATGTATGTAAGAATGGATGTATGGACGGATGGATATATGAGCGGATGTATGTGGGGATGTATGGATACCTGTATGGAAGGGTATATGTATGAATGTTTGAATGTATGAATGTATGGA
>NW_016937966.1:0-1748 GCF_001483705.2 Eufriesea mexicana
CCTCATTTATGCAAGAAAGTTAGCTCATCACGATATTAGTAGAAAACGTCAAAAAACTTGAATCTTCCATACTGATTCTATAGCATTGCAATGGCTATAGCACTCCAATAGAATCCTTCCTCCTTATCTAAGCAAGAAAGTAAGCTCATCACTATATTAGTCGAAAACGTCAATATAATACAACTTTCCAGCCGGATTCTATAGCCCTGCAATGGCTACAGTACGCAAATAGAATCTTTCCTCCTTATTTATGCACGAAAGCTAACCCACCACGACATTAGTAGAAAATGGCAATGAAATTGAGTATTCCAGCCAGATTCTAAACAATTGCAATGGCTACAGCACGCCAGTAGAACCTTTCCTCCTTATTTATGCACGAAAGTTAGCTCACCACGATATTAGTAGAAAATGATATTAAGTTCTATTTTCCAGACGGATCCTATAGCTCAGCAATGGCAATAGCACGCCGATAGAATATTTCCTCCTTATTTATGCACGAAGTTAGCTCACCACTATATTATTCGAAAATGTCAATAAAATTGAAAATTCCAGGCAGATTCTATAGCATTGCAATGGCTATAGCACGTCAATAGAATCTTTCCTCCTTATTTATGTAAGAGAGTTAACTCACCACGATATTAGTCGAAAATGACAATAAAATTGTATTTTCCAGCCAGATTCCATAGCATTTTAAAGGCTACAGCCCGCCGATAGGATCTTTTCTCCTTATTTATGCAGGAAAGTGAGCTGATAACGATATAATTCGAAAATGTCGATAAATCTGACTTTACCAGCCAGATCGTGTAGCAATGCAATGGCTACAGCACGTCATGAGAATCTTTCCTCCTTATTTATGCACGAAAGTCAGGACACCACGAAATTAGTGGAATATGTCAATGAAATTAAATATTCCAGCCAGATTCTATAGCATTGCATTGGCTGTAGCACGCCAATAGAATTTGTCCTACCTATTTATGGAAGAAAATTACCTCACGACGATATTAGCAGAAAATGACAATATAATTGAATTTTCCAGCCAGATTCTATAGCATTGCAAAGGCTTTAACACGCCAATGAAATCATTCCGTCTTATTTTTGCAAGGCAGTTGGGTCTCCGTGATATTAAACGAAAATGTCAATAAAACTGAATTTTCCAGGCAGATTCTATTGCATTCCAATGGCAATTGCACGCGAATAGTATCACAATAGTATCATACCTCCTTATTTACGCAATAAAATTAGCTCACCACGATGATAGTAGAAAATGTCAATGAGACTGAACATTCCAGCCAGATTCTTAACCATTGCAATGGCTATAGCACGCCAATGGAACCTTTCCTCCTTGTTTATGCAAGACAGGTAGCTCACCACGATTTCAGACGAAAATGTCAATAAAATTGAATTTTCCAGGCAGATTCTACAGCATTGCTATGGCTATAGCACGCCAATGGAACCTTTCCTCCTTGTTTATGCAAGACAGGTAGCTCACCACGATTTCAGACGAAAATGTCAATAAAATTGAATTTTCCAGGCAGATTCTACAGCATTGCTATGGCTATAGCACGCCAATTGGATCTTTCCTCCTCATTTATGCACGAAAGTTAGCTCATCACGATATTAGTCGAAAACGTCAATAAAATTGAATTCTCCAGCCTGATTCTACAGCTCTGCAATGGCTATAGTAGGTCAATAGAAACTTTCCTCCTTATTTATGCACGAAAGTTAGCTCGCCATGATATTAGTAGAAA
>NW_016937967.1:0-298 GCF_001483705.2 Eufriesea mexicana
AGTACAGACATCTACTTGCCAGAAGATAGGTCTATTCAAAATCTATAATCTGTTATAGCTTGGAGAATAGATCGCCTAAAGTCTTCAACCAATGGCTAGAACAGCCATCTACTTGCCAGAGATTAAGTCTATTCAAGACGTATAAGCTGCCATAGCTTGGTGATTAGATAGCCTATCGCCTGCAATCCAATGGCAAGCACAGCAATCTACTTGGAAGAGAATAGGCCTATTCTAGATCTATATTCTGTTACAGCTTGGAGAATAGGTCGCCTAACGTTTTCAACCAATGGCAAGTACA
>NW_016937968.1:0-1385 GCF_001483705.2 Eufriesea mexicana
TGGGTGGAAGGGTGTATGGAAGTATGGGTGTATGGATGTGTGGATGTATGGATGTATGTTTCAATGGATGTATGGATGTTTGAATGGATGGATGTATATATGTATGGATGTATGGATTGATGGATGTATGGATGTACGGATGTATGGACGTATGCATGTGTGGATGTACGTATGTACGATTGTATGGATGTAAGAATGTATGGATGTATGCATGTATGGATGTATGGATGTATGGTCGTATGGATTTACGAATGTTTGGATATACGGGTGGATGGATGTAAGGATGGATGAATGGATGTATGGACGTATGGATTTATGGATGTGTGTATGTATGGATGTACGAATGTATGGATGTATGGATGTACGGATGTATGGGTGTATGGATGTACATCTGTATGGATGTATGGATGGATGGATGTATGAGTGGATGGATGTATGGGTGGATGCATGCCTGGATGTGTGTATGGATGTATTTACGGATGTATCTATGGAATAATGTATGTATGAGTGTATGGGGGTATGCATGGATGTATGGATGTACGTATGGGTGGATGAGTGCATGGATGGATGGATTTATGGATGTATGGATGTGTGTATGTATGGATGTATGTATGGATGAATGTAACGGTGTATGAATGGATGTATGTATTGATGTCTGTATGGATGCATGTATGGATGGATGGATGGGTGGATGGATTTATGGATGTATGGATGTATGGATGTATTTATGTATGAATGTACGAATGTACGGATGTACCAATGTATGGATGCAAGGATCTCTATATGTATGGATGTATGGATGGCTGGATGTATGAGTGGATGGATCTATGGATGGATGTATTGTGGATGTATGTGTGGATGTTTGTATGAATGGGTGGATTTACTGATGGATGGATGTATGGAAAGGTGGATGTAAGAATGGACGGATATACGGATGAATGTAGGTACGGATGAATGGATGTATGGATGGATTGAGGTATGGATGGATGGATGTATATATGGATGGATGTATGGATGTATGAATGGATGGATGTATATATGTATAGATGTATTGATTGATGTACGTATGGATGGACGGAGGTACGGATAAATGGACTTATGGATGTATGGATGTATGAATGTATGGATGTATGGATGGATAGATGTATGTATGGATGGATGTATGGATGTATGGATGTATGCATGTATGAATGTATGTATTTATGAATGTATGGATGTAAGAATGTATGGATGTATGCATGTATGGATGAATGCATGTATGGATGTATGGACGTATGGAAGGGTTGTGGTATGGATGAACGGATGTACGGATGAATGGATGCGCGGAAGAATGGATTTATGTATGGATTTAGGTATGGATGTATGTATGGATGGATGTATGGATG
>NW_016937969.1:0-1180 GCF_001483705.2 Eufriesea mexicana
CGTGGGATACACGGCTGTTCGTTGGATTGCTGCGCTCTACACTGCTCTAGCATACTCTGCTCGGCTCTGGGGAGGCCAGCAATAAGGGCCCTGGCAGGAAAGTTTGGGTTAGGTTTCGTTTGGCCAGGTTAGGTTAGGTTAGGTTAGGGGAGGGTAGCTTTGACGTTTGTGCTTTTCACTGCTGTTCGGAGGATTTCTGTGCTCTACTGTCCTCTAATAATCTCAGCTCGAACCTGGGGAGGCCAGTAATTTTGGTCCCGTCACGTTAGTTTGATTTAGGCTACGTTTGGTTATGTTACAATTAGTTGGGGTAGCAGGGTATAGCATTGACTTTTGTGCTATATACAACTGTTCGGTGAACTTCTACGCTATACTGTGCTCTAATATGTCCTGGCTAGTCCTGGGAAAGGCAGGAGCAGTGGTTATGGCACGACATGCTGAGTAAGGCAGCTTTTGTTTGGGATAGGGTAGGTTAGGTTTGGTTGGGATACCTTCGACGTTTGTACTTTGCACTGCAATGCGGCGCATTTCTGCGATCTACTGCGCTCTGGTATATTCTGATTGGCTCTGTGGAGGACAGCAATTGTGGTGTGGGCACGTCAGGTTGAGTTAGGTTACGTTCGGCTGTATCAGACTTGTTTGGGCTTGATTAGGATATCTTTGGCTTCTGTTCTGTACACTGTAGTGCGCTGGAAATCTGCGCTCTACTGTGCACTAGTATGCTCTGCTTGGTTCTGCGGAGGCCAGTAATAGTGGTCTCAGCAGATTAGATTAGGATAGTATACGCTCGGTTGCCTTAAGTTAGCTGCGGTTTTCATTGGATAGCTTCGAATTTTCCGATACACACTGCAACACTATGGATCTCTGAGATCTACTCTCATCAAGTTTGTTCTGCTTGACTATGTGGAGGCCAGCTATACTGTTCGCGGCACGTTAGGTTGATGTAGATTGCGTATGGATAGGTTACGTTTGGTTGGGTTAGGTTCGGATAGCTTTGACTCTCGTGAAAGACATTGATATTCCATGGACTTCTGTGCTCTACTGTGCTCTATCCTGTTCCGCTTGCCTCTGGGACGCCAGCAGTGAAAGTTTGATTCATGTTACGCTTGGTTAGGGAAGGTTGAGTCAGGTTTGGATAGGATATCTTTGACTATTGTGCTATTCACTGGAATACGGTCGA
>NW_016937970.1:0-215 GCF_001483705.2 Eufriesea mexicana
CCTCCACCTTTCTGCTGTACACCGACGTTCTATGGATTTCTACTACCTGCTCTAGTCTAATATTTTCTGCTTGGCCCTGGCGAGGCCAGCGACAGCGGTGTCGGCACATTAGGTTCTGTTCTGTTGCGTTTGAAAGTATCGCGGTTGGCTAGGTTAGGATAGGGCAGCTATGACCTTTGTGCTATAAACCGCTCCACGGTGGATTCCTTCCCTCC
>NW_016937970.1:543-3067 GCF_001483705.2 Eufriesea mexicana
CTGTGGAGGCCAGAAATAGTGGCTGCGGCCCGTTTGGTTAGGCTACGTTATCATGGGTTAGATTTGGATATCTTTGACCTTTCTCCTATACAGTGCCATTCCATTGACGGCTGCACTCCATTCTCCTCCCATATGTTCTGCTTGGCGATGGGGAGGCCAGAAATATTGGTCTCGGCACGTTAGGTTGCGTTAGGTTACGTTTGGTTTTGTTACGTTTGGTTAGGTTTTGTCATGGTGGCTTTGACTTTTGTGCTGTACACTGCTATTCGGTGAAAATCTGCGCACTACTGTGCTCTAGTATATTCTTCTTGGCTCTGGGGAGGGCAGCAATGGTGGTCTCCACACGTTAGTCTCAGATACGTTACGATTGGCTAGGTTACATTAGCATGGTATAGATTTGGTTAGATTTGGTCTTTCAGCTATATGCTGCCATTCTATCGACTTCTGCGTTCCATTCTCCTCCAATATGTTCTGCTTGGCGATGGGGAGGCCAGCAATAGTGGTCTCGGCGCGATAGTTTGAGTTAGGCTACGTTTGGTTACGTTAAGTTAGCTTGAGGTAGGTTTGGACATCTTTGACTTTTGAGCTATGAATTGCAATTTGGTGGACTTCTGCGCTCCACTGTACTCTACTACAATCTGCTCGACCCTGCGGAGGCCAGCAATAGTGGTCTCGGCGCGTTAGCTTGAGTTATGCAACGTTCGGTTACGTTACGTTTGGCTATGTTTGGATAGGGTACCTTCGACTATTGTGCTATGCACTGCTATTCTATGGGCATCTGCGTTCTGCTCCTCTCCAATATGCTCTGTTTGGATCTAATTAGGGCAGCGATAGAGCTCTCGACTCGTAAGGAATTGTTAGGCTACGTTTGGTTGTGTCACGTTTGGCTAGGTTAGGACAGGATAGCTACGACTTTTGTGCTATACAGTTCTATTCGGTGTTATCCTGCGCTCTGCTGTGCTCAAATATGCTCTTCTTGGCGCCGCGGAGGCCAGTAATTGTGATCTCGGCACGTTAGTTTGTGTTAAGCTGCGTTTGGTTAGGTCACGTTTGGATAGGTTAGGATAGGATGACTTTGACTTTTGCACTCTATACTGCTATTCGCTGGATTCCTGCGCTCCTCGTTGCTGTAATATACTCTGCACGACGCAGTGGAAGCCATCAGTGGCGGTCGTGGCTCGGTAGGTCGAGTTAGTTTACGTTTGGTCATATTAGGTTAGGTTACGATTGGTCAGGATGGCTTCGACAATTGCGTTACACTATGCTATTCGATGGATTTCTGTGCTCCACTCTTCCCTAATATGTACTGCTTGCATCTGGGGAGGCCAGCGATATTTGTATCGGCACATCACTTTCATTTATGCTACGTTTGGTTAGGTTAGGTTAGGTCAGGTTTCGTTTGGATGTTCATGACTTTTGGGCTTTACACTGCAATGCGTCGGATTTCTGCGCTCTGCTGTGCACTAGTTTACTCTACTTGGCTCCGGATATGCCACCTATAGTGGTCTAGGCACGCTAGGACGAGTTAGGTTACACACGGCTATGCCACGTTTGCTTATGTTAGGCTTGGGCAGCTCTCACCTTCGTCATATACACTGCCGTTCGGAGGGCTTCTGCGCTCTACTGTTATGTTATATGCTCTGCTTTTCTCCGGGGTGGACAGAAATAGAGGCCCCGGCACGATAGGCTCTGTTAGATAACGTTTGGTTAGGTCAGGTGTGGTTGGGTCAGGTTAGGTTACCTTCGACTTTTGTGCTCAACACTAATATTCTGCAGACCTCTGGGCTCTACTGTGCTCTACTATACCCTGGTCAACCCTGGCGAGGGTAGTAACAGTGCCTTCGGCACATTTGTTTGAGATAGGCTACGTCTGGTTGTGTTACGTTGGGCTAGGGCAGTAGATGATACTTTGACTCTCGTGCCATACAATGCTTTTGTTTCGATTTCTGCGGTCTACTCTCGTCTAATATGATCTGCTTATCTCTGGGTATGGCAGCAGTAGAAGTCTCGTCACGAAAGGTTGAGTTATGTTACGATTGGTTACGTTACGCTTTGTTCGGTTAGGACAGGGTGTAATTGACTTTTGTGCTATACACTGCTATTCGGTGGATTTCTGCGCCCTTCTGTGCTATAATATGTTTTGCTTGACTCTGGGATGCCAGCAATAGTGGTCTCGGCGCGTTAGGTTGAGTTAGATTACGTTCGGTCAGGTTAGGTTAATTTGGGTCAGGTAAGTGTAGCTTTAACATTTGTGCTCAACACAGATATCCTACTGACTTCCGTGCTCTAATTTGCTCGAACATATTCCGCTTGCCTCTCAGGACGCCAGCAGTAGTGGTCGCGGCACGTTAGGTTGTAATACGTTACGTCTGGTTAAGGTACGATAGGTTAGGTTTTGGTTAGGATACACATGACTTTTGTGCTGTTCACTGCAATGCGGTCGATTTCTACGCGCAACTCTTCTGTAGTATCTTCTGCTGTGCTCTGCGCAGGCCAAGAATGGTGGTCCCGGCATGTTAAGTTG
>NW_016937971.1:0-7708 GCF_001483705.2 Eufriesea mexicana
TGCTCGTCTCTTGGGAGGACAGAGATGATGGCCTCGGCTCGTTAGGCTGAGTTAGCCAACGTTTGGCAAGGTTATGTTTGTTTGGTTTGGCACTTGAGAGCTTTGACCTTCGTGGTATACACTGTCATTCGGTGGAAGGCATGGTTATGTTTGTTTGGTTTGGCACTTGAGAGCTTTGACCTTCGTGGTATACACTGTGATTCGGTGGACTTCTGTGCTCTACTATCCTCTGCACGGCTCTGGGAAGGCCAGCAACAGCAGTCGCGTCTCCTTAGATTGTGTTACGTTACGTTTGGGTATGTTAGTATCTGTTTGGTTTGTAGAGCGTTGCACCGAATTTTCTGCTATGCACTGAGGTTCTATGTATTTCTGCGCCATACTATCCTCTAAATTATTCTGCTCGGCTCTGGTAGGCCAGCAGTAGTGCCCGCGTTACGTTAGCCTCCGTTAGGTTACGTTTGTAGAGTTTCGAATGGTTATGTTAGGAGATCTTAGCTCCGACTTTTGTGCTATGCACTGCTTTTCCGTGGACTTCTGCACTCTACTATGTTCTAATATGATCAGCACGGCTGCGGGAGGGCCAGCAATGGTGTTCTCGGCTCGTTAGTTTGAGTTAGGTTACGTTGGGCCATGTTTGGAGAGTTTGGGTCAGGCTATGGTGTCCAAGACTTTTCTACTATACACCTCCATTCTATGGACTTCTGCGCCCTACTCTCCTCTGATATATTCTGCTTGGCTCTGTGGATTCCAGCAATAGTGGTCTCGGCGCGTTCGGTTGTGTCATGGTACGTGTTATTATATTATGTTTGGATACCGTAGGAGAGGATAGCTTTGACTTTTGAGCTCTGCACTGCTATTCGGTTGACTTCTGCGCTCTACGATGCTCTACCATACTCTGCTCAACACCGAGGCGGCCATCAATAGTGGTCTCGTCGCGTTAGGTTGTGTTAGGCTACGTTTGGTTACGTCACGTTTCTTTGTGTTATGTTAGGATATCATTGACTATCGTGGTGTACCCTGTTATACTGTGGACTTCTGCGCTCTACAGTTCTCTACTGTACTCTGCTTGGCACTGCGGCGTCCAGCAGTAGGTGTCGCGGCTCGTTATACTGAGTGGGCTTTCGTTTGGTTAGTTTATATTTGTTTGGGTTAGTTCTGGGTAGCTTTGTCTTTTCTGCTATACACCGCGATTCTATGGATTCCGGCTCTATACTCTCACCTAAAACGTTCTTCTTGGCTCTGGGAGGCCAGCATTAGTGGCCACGTTACGTTAGGTTGAGGTACGTTACGTTCGCTTACGCTACGATTTATTTGATTAGGTGGGGCTGGTTATGACTTTTGCTGTACACAGCTGTTCGTCGGATTTTTGCTATCTAATGCTCTGTACTGAGTTCAGCTTGGATCGGGGTGGGCCGGCGATAGTGGTATCGGCACGTCAGGATGAGTTCGATTGCGTTTGGTTAGGATAGGTTATGTTGGGTTGGGTTAGGATAGCTTTGGCACTTGTGCTATACACTGGAATTCTATCGCCTTCTGCGCTCTACTCTTCTCTTACATGCTCGGCTTAGAGATGGGGAAGCCACCAGTAGCGGACTACGCATGTTAGGTTGAGTTAGGTTACCATTGGTTACGTCATGTTTGGTAAGTTTAGGTTGGGATAGCTTTGACTATTGTCCTATACACTGCAATGCGGTGGATTACTTTGATCTACTTTCCTCTAGTATATTCTGTCTGGATCTGGAGGGGCAAGCAACAGTGGTATCGGCGCGTTAGGTATTTCTTGGCTACGTTCCGCTATGCTATGTTTGATTATGTTATGATAGGGTTGCTTCGACTATTGTGCTATGCACTGCGATTCTATGGATTTCTGCGCTCTTCTCTGCTCTTATATGTCCTGCTTTGCTCTGTGCGGGGCAGAAGTAGAGGTCTCGGCTTGCGAGGTTTACTTATTCTTCATTAGGTTTGGTTGGGTCGGGTATGCTTAGGCTAGGATATCTTCGACTTTTGTGCTGTACATTGCTATCTGGTGATCACGGCACGGTAGTTTGAGGTAGGTTACGCTAGGTTAGGCTATGGTTGGTAACGTTTGCTTAGGATAGCATGGTCTTTTGTGCTATAAACTGCTCTTCGGTGACTTCTGCGCCCTACTCCTCTCTAATATGATCTGCTTGGCTCTGTGAAGGCCAGCAATAGTGGTAGCGTCACGTCAGTTAAAGTTTGGTTACGTTTGGTAATGCTACGGTCATGTATGTTAGGAACGGAAAGCAATGGCTTTTGCGCTATAAACTGCCAATCGGAGGATTTCAGCGCTCTACTGAGCTCTAATATATTCTGCTTGGCTCTGTTTATGCTAGCAATAAAGGTCTCGGCTGGTTAGATTTAGTTATTCTACGTTTGGTTCTGTTGGGTTAGGTCTTGTATGGTTAGGATATCTCTCACTTATGTGGTGCACATTGCTATCTGGTTGCTTTCTGAGCTCCACCGTTCTCTTCTATACTCTGCTAGGACCTGATGGGACCCGTGGCACGACAGGTTTTGTTAGGCAACGCTTTGTAATGTCACAATTGGTTATGTTAGGAGAGGGCAGCTTCGACTTTTGTGCTGTATTCCGCTATACGGTGGACTTCTTCTCTCTACATTGCTCTACTATACTCAGCTCGATTCATGTGAGGCCAGCAATAGCGGTCGTGGCCGATAGGTTGTGGTATGTTGCGTTTGGTGAGGTTACGCTAGGCTATGTTTGGCCAGGGTCGCTTTGACTTTCGAGCTATACACTTTTATTCGGTGGATTCCTGCCGTCCACTGTGTTCTACTCTAATCAGCTTGGGCCTGTGGAATCCAGCAATCGTTGTGGCGGCACTTTAGGTTGAGGTTGGGTACGTTTGGCACTGCTGCGGTTGGTTAGGTTAGGACGGGGTAGCTATGACTTTTGTAACATACACTGCTATTCGGTGGATTTCTGCGCTCTACTGTGCTCTAGTATATTCCGCTTGGCCCTGGTGCGGCCAGCAGTATTGGTCTCGGCAGGTTAGTCGCAGTCAGCTTACGTTTGTCTAGGTTACGATAGGATGGCTTTGACTGTTGTGTCGTTCACGTCAATGCGGTGAATTTCTGCTCTCTGCTGTGCTCTAATATGATCTGCTTGACTCTGAGAGGGCCAGCAAAAGAGGTCCCGGCTCGTTATATTTATTTATTCCTCGTCTGTTTATGTTAGGTTAGGTCAGGTTAGCTTGTGATATCTTTGACTTTTGTGCTATACACTGCTATTCGGTGGATTTCAACAATCTACGTTGCTTTACTACACTCTTCTCGGCTCTATGGAGGCCAGTAGTAGTGCTCTCTGCGTGTTTGGTTATGTCAGGCTACGTTTCTTTAGGTTATGTTATCATGGGTTAGGTTTGGAATGCTTTGACTTTCGTAGTATAGATCTTGTTCGGCGGGTTTCTGCGCTCTTCTGTGCACCAATATGTTTTGCTTGGATCCCGGGAGTCCAGCAATAGTGGTCTCGGCATGGTATGATGTGGCAGGATACGTTTGGTTATGATACGTCAGCTCTGGTTAGGTCGTGATAGCTCCGACTTTAATGCTTTACACAGCGATTCTATGGATTTCTGCCCTCTACTCTCCTCTTCTAAGCTCTGCTTGGCGCTGTGGAAGCCAGCAATACTGGTCGCGGCACGTTGGTCTGAGATTGGTTGCGTTCGGATGTGCCACGTTTGCTTGGTTAGGACTGGACGTCTTTGACTTTTGTGCAAAACACTGTCACTCTGTGGATTCCTACACCCTGCGTTGCTCTATTATACTCTGCTTGGCCCTGGGGAGGCCAGTATTAGTGGTCATGGCACGATAGGTTGGGTCGGTATACGTTTGGCAATGGCAAGATTGGTTAGGTTAGGACAGGGTAGCTATGACTTTTGTGCTATACACTGCTAATCAGTGGATTTCTGCCGGGATGAGAGCAATAGCGTTCGTGGCACGTTAGGTTTAGTAAGGTTACGTTCGGTTAGGTTACATTAGGCTATGTTTGGCTAGGGTAGCTTTGACTTTCATGCTATACACAGTTACTCGGTGGACTCCTGCCCTCCACCGTGCTCTACTCTAATCTGCTAGACCCTGGGAAGGCCATCAATAGTAGTCGCGGCACGTTACGTAGTGTTTGGCTACGTTAGATAAGGTTACGATTGCTTGGGTTTGGCTTGGATATCTTTGACTTTTCTGCTGTGCACTGTGATTCCATGGATTTCGGCGCCCTACTCTCTCCAAAAATGTTCTGCTTGCCTCTGGGGAGTGCAGCAATGCAGGTCTCGTCACGTTAGTTTGAGTTAGGCTACGTTTAGACAGGTTACGTTTTTTTGGGTTAGGTATGGGTAGCTTCGACTTTACTGCCATACATTCCCATTCTATGCATTTATGCGATCCACTCTCCTCTCATGCGTTCTGCTTGACTCTGTGGTGGCCTGCAATTCTGGTTTCCGCACGATAGGTTTAGACATATGACGGCTGGCTATGTTACATTTGCTTTGGTTAGGATAGTACAGCTTCTACTCTTAAGCTGCACACGGCTTTCGTACGATTTCTGCGCTCTACTGTGCCATAATATGTTGTGCCCGCCTCTGGGGATGCCAGCAACGGTGGTCTCGGCACGTTAGGCTGGGTTAGCTTACGTTTGGTATGGTCAGGTTAGGTTTGGTTTGGTTAGGATAAATTTGACTTCTGTTGTATACACTGCTATCCGGCCAATGTCTGCGCTCCGCATTGCTCTACTTGTCTCTGCTTGTCTCTTGGGAGTCCAGCAACAGTGGGCGCGGCAGGTTTTTGTTGCGCCTTGTTACGTTTGCTGTGGCTAGGGCAGGCTAAGTTTGGTTAGTGTGGCTCAGACATTAGTGATATACAATGCTACTCGGCGGATTTCTACGCTCCACTGTGCTCCAGTACATACTGCTTGGCTATGCGGAGGCCAGCAGTGGTGCTCTCGGCACATTAGGCTGAGATATCTTGCGTTTGGCTATGGTACGTTTGGCTAGGTTAGGACAGGGTTGCGTATGTTTCTGTGCTGTACGCTGCTATCCGTGGGACTTCTTCGCTGTGCTCTGCTCTAATGTGTTCTGCTTTGCTCTGAGTAGATCAGCAATGGAGGCATAGGCGCGTCAGGCTTTGATAGGTTTCGATCGGTTATGTCAGGTTAGGATTGGTTTTGTTAGGATGGCTTTGAAATTTGCGCTATACACCGCTATTCTATCTATAACTGCGCTCTGCGTTGCTCTACAATCATCCGCTTGTCTCAGGCGAGGCTAGGGATTGTGGTTGTCGCACGTTTGATTGAGTTATATTACGTTAGGTCAGTTATGGTTTTGCTAGGTTTGGATAGGGTAGCCTTGACTTTTGTGCTATACACTCCAGTTCGGTGGATTTCTGTGCTCTACTGTGATCTAATATTCCCTGCTTAGCTCCGGGAATTCCAGAAATAGTTGCAGCGGAGCGTCAGGATGTGTTATGTTACGATTGGTTAGATAACCTTTGTGTGCGTTTGGTTAGGATATCTTTGACTTCCGGGCTACAACTGCCATTCTGTGGTCCTCTACGCTATACTCTGCCCCCATGTGCCCTGCTTGGCGATGGGAAGTCCAGCAATATTGTGTTTGGCACGATAGGTTGGAAATGGTTACGTTTGGTTCTGTTCGGTTAGGTCAGGCTATGCTATGATTTCCTCTGCTTATCTGCTTTACACTCCATTGCGACGGATTTCTGCACTCTAATGCGCTCTAGTATATTCTGCTCGGCTCTGGGGGTCTCAGTAATGGTGGTCCAGGCACATATGGTTGTGTTTTGTTACTGACGGTTTTGTTATGTTGGGTTAGGTTAGGCAAGGTTAGCTTTGACTTTTGTGCTATACACTGCTATTCGGTGGATTTCTTCACTCTTCTGTTATCTAATATCCTCTGCTTTGCTCTTGGGGGCCATAAATATTTCCCGCGGCGCGTTATGTTTTGTTATATTAGGTTTGGTTGCATTTGTTCAGGATGGCTTTAACTATAGAGCTATATTCTGCTGTTCGGTGAACTTCTGGGCTCTACGATGCTCTAATTCTTTCAGCTTGGCTCTGGCAATCCCAGCAAGAGCGGTCTCGGCACGTTATGATGAGTCATGCAATTTTCGGTTAGGTTGGGTTAGCCTAACTTTGGTTAGCGTAGCTTTAACTTTTGTGCCGTACACTGATTTTCGGCGGACTTCTGGGCTCTCTTGTTGTCTAGTACGTCCTGCATGGCTCTGGGGAGGTCAGTATCAGCAGTCTCGGCACGTCAGTTTGAATCGAGCTATGTTTGGCTTTGTTCTACTGGTTTGGGTTAGGCTTCGGTAGCCTTGTCTTTTCAGAAATACACTGCGATTATATGGACTTCTGCATTCCGCACTCCACTAATGTGCTCCGCGTGGCTATGCGGAGGCCAGAAATAGTGGTCGCGGCACGTTAGGTTGAGTTAGACTACGTTGGATACATAATGTTGCTTTGGGTTAAGCTTGGGTAGCTCTAACTTTTCTGATATACACTGCGATTATACAGATTTCTACGTTCTACTCTTCACTAACGTGATCCGCTTCACTCTATAGAGGCCAGCGATAGTTGTCGTGGCTCATTGGGTTGTGTTAGGTTTCGTTCTGTTATATTACGTTTGGTAAGCTTAGGAGAGGGTAGCTATGAGTTTAGTACTATAGACTGCTATTACGTGGATTTCTGCGCCCTACAGTGCTCTAATGTTTTCAGCTTGGTTCCGGCATGGCCAGCTATAGTGGTCTCGGCTCGTTACGATGAGTCGTGTTATGTACGGATAGGTTGGGTCTGGTTAAGTTTGGCCAGGGAAGCTCTAACTTTTGAGCTGTACACTGCCATTCGGTGTATTTCTGCGCTCCACTGAGCTCTCGTATGTCCAGCTTGTCTCTGTGGAGGGCAACAATGACTGTCTCGGCACGTTCGATTGAGTTATGTTACGTTTGGTAATGATACGGATGGTTATGTCGGGTGACGACGGTCATGACTTTAGTGCTGTAGTCTGCTATTAGATGGATATCTGCTCCTACAGTGCTCTAATATTTCCAGCCTTGCTCTGGGAAGGCCAGCAATAGTTGTATCGGCTCGTAATGTTGGGTCAGGTTACGTTTGGTTTGGACGGAATAGGCAGTGTGTGGTCAGGATAGCTTTAACTTTTTCTCTGTACGCTGCTATTCGGTGGATTACTGCGCTCCACTCTGCTCTAGTTTGTCCTACTTGGCTCCGGGGAGAGCAGCAATAGCGGTCACGGCACGTTAGGTTGAGTTACGCTATGTTTGGTTATGTTCTGTTTGTTCCGGTTAGGTTCGAAAACTCTGACTTTTCTGGAATACACTGTGATTTTATGGGTTTCTGCGTCCTACTCCACACTAATGTTTTCTCCTGGGCTCAGCTGTAGACAGCAACAGTGGACGCGGCACGTTAATTTCAGCTAGGTTACGTTTGGTTATGTTACTATTGGTTAGGATAGGTGAGGATAGCTTTGTCTTTAGTGCTTTATTATGCTATTACGTGGATTCCTGCGCCCAACATTGCTCCTATATTTTCCGCTTGGATCTGGCAAGGCCAGCAATTTTGGTCTCGGCACGTTATGGTGCATCAGGCTACATACGGTTAGGTTGGGTTAGGTTACATTTGGCAAGGATGGCTGTAACTTTTGTGCTG
>NW_016937971.1:10246-10859 GCF_001483705.2 Eufriesea mexicana
CTATTTGGCGAAATTCTGCGCTCTACGTCGCTCTGCTATACTCTGCCCGAACCTATTGAGGTCAGCAATAGTGCTCGTGACACGATTGGTTGAGTTCGGTTACGTTTGGTTAGGCTAGTTTGCGTGAGGTTGGATCATGATGACCTTGACTTTGTGCTGTACACTGCCGTTTGGTGAATTTCTGCGCTCTACTGCGCACTAGTATGCTCTCCTTGGCTCTGGGGAAGCCAAAAGTACTGGTATCGACTCTTTAGGTGTAGTTAGTGGAAGTTTGGCTAGGTTAGGTTCGGTCAGGTTCGGTTGGTATATATTTGACCTTTGTGCTATACCCTGCTACTAGGTGGCTCTGTGCGCCCTACTGTGCTCTAGTATATTCTCCTTAGCTCTAGGGTTTCCAGTAATGGTGGTCTCGGTACGTTAGGCTTAGTTATGGTACGTTCGGTTATGTTACGTTCGGTTAGTGTAGGATAGGGTAGTCTAAACTTTTGGGCTATACACTTCTATTCGATGGACTTCTGTGTGGAATGTGTTCAGCTTGTCCCCGGGAGAGCCAGCAATAGTGGTCTCGGCACGTTATGGTCAGTTAGGCCACATTCTGTTAGGTTAGGTTAGG
>NW_016937972.1:0-766 GCF_001483705.2 Eufriesea mexicana
ATCCATACATAAATACACCCATCCATTCACAAAACCATTCATGCTTACATACATCCATCCATATATTCATATTTCCATACATCCATCCATCCATACACCCTCCCATCCATACTCCCATCGAACCATACATCCATTCATCCGTACTAGACCATACATCCATCGATCCATACATATATCCATCCATACATCCATCCATCCACACGTTCATACATCCACACATCCATAAATCCATCCATCCATACATCCATACAACCTAACAAACATACTTCCATTCATCCATACCTACATCCATACAACCACCCACCCATACAACCATCCGATCATACATCCAGACATCCACACATCCATACAATTATTGATCCATACATACATTCATCCGTACATCCGTCCATCCATACCTCAATCCACCCATACAACCATCCGATCATACATCCAGACATCCACACATCCATACAATTATTGATCCATACATACATTCATCCGTACATCCGTCCATCCATACCTCAATCCACCCATACAACCATCCGATCATACATCCAGACATCCACACATCCATACAATTATTGATCCATACATACATTCATCCGTACATCCGTCCATCCACATATCCTGCCATCCACACATACATCCATCCATACATCCATCCATCCATACAACCACTCGTCCTTACATACATCTACCTCTCCATACAACCATCCATTCGTACATCCACTCATCCATACATCCTTCGAACCATACATCCATACATCCATACCAGCAGCCACCC
>NW_016937973.1:0-2024 GCF_001483705.2 Eufriesea mexicana
TCGAGGCTGTGCTCCCCGTGCTGGATGCATGGCGGCGCAGTGGCAGCCGGCACACTCTCCGCCTGACATTTGTGCTAACCGGGCACGGGTGCTTCGGGGAGTACCTGTGTCGTATCGGGCGGGAACGTGAGACGCGGTGACATCACTGCGGTGAAGGGTGGGACACAGCGCAGCACACGCTTGAGGAATGTCCGGCGTGGTCTCCCTAGCGCCGGGTACGTTGTCGAGTGATTGGCCGGTTCCTTTCACTATCCGTCGTCGTGGCGCGGGTGATGGACAGCTTATGTACGTGGCTTGCGATGACCTCCTGCGAGGCGGTTATGTTACAGAAGGCGGCGGCGGAGGTAGCCCGCTAGCGTAGCGCGTGCTCCTCGCGCGTATGGCCGCGGAGGTATTAAGCGCGACGCCGGTGTGTGGCGCGCGCAGTGCAGGATTTGTTGACGCGTTAGACCTCCGCCTTCGCGTGCGACCATGTACCTACGGCCGGGGAGACCGTCTCTCTCCCCCGTTGTAACCTAGGCCAGTGTGACCACGGGCTGGCGCGTGGGGGCCCGTCTATTTTAGAGACCGTGGTCGGGTCGCGCGGCGTCCGCAGTGTGTGCGTGCGTTGCGGTGCGGTGGTATGCGTGTTGGGTGTGCCTGTAATCGACCCGTCTCGCGCTCAAGGACATGATCGCTTCTGGTGCGATTTCCCGTCACGCCGAGAGGGAACTGCTGTTGCGTCGCGGGGGCGTACTGGCAATTGCGTTGCCGCGAAGTCCAGTGCGCACTGAAATGCGAAGGGCTGGCCATCGTGGGGGGTTTTAGTGGGGAAAGATCACACATAATCCCGCCCCCTCGCCATAGGGGGCCTTGTATCTTTCGAAGACTTCACCCATGTGAAGAAAAGAAATAAATAGAGGTACGGTTAGGATGTCTGTGACTTCTGTGCTTTACACAGCTATTCGACGGTTTTCTGCACCCTACTGTGCACTACTGTATTCTGCTTGGATCTGGGAAGGTCAGGAAGAGTGGTCCAGGCTCGTTAGGTGGAGTTAGGTTACGTCCGGTTCTGTTAGGTTTGGTTAGGTTAGGCTGGGGCAGTTATGACTTTTGTGCTGTCTAATTCTATTCTATGAATTTCTGCGCTCTGCTGTGCTGCGGTGTACTCCGCTTGTCACCGCGGAGGCCAGCAATAGAGGTCTAGGCACGTAGTGTCGAGTTATGCTACGTTAGGTTATGTTAGGTTAGGTCAGCTGGGGCAATCATGACTTTGACTTATGTGGTATAAGCTACTATTCGGAGGATATCTGAGCAGTGCTGTGATCTGATATGCTCTGCTTGGCTCGGGGAAACCAGTAATTGTCGTTTCGGCGCCAAGGTTGAGATAGGTTGCGATCCGTTTTATTATGTTAGCTTGGGTTAGGTTTGGATATCCTCGATTTTGCTGGAATACACTGCGGTCCTATGGATTTGTGCGCTCTCCTGTGCTCCCGTAGGTTCTGCTTGGCTCCTGGGAGCTAGAAATTGTGGTCTGGCTACGTGAGGTTGAGTTATGTTACGTTAGGTGAGGCTAGGGGTGGATTATTGTGACTTTTCTGCTGTTCACTGGTATTCGGTGGATGTCTGCGGCCTACCGTGCTCTAATATGCTCTGCGTGTCCATGAGGAGGACAGAAATAGTGGCCGCGGCACGTTAGCTTTATTTAGGCTACGTTTGTATTGGATACATGAGTCTGGGTTTGTTTTGCATAGCTTTGACGTTGGTGGTGTACACTGCTATTCGGTGGATTTCTGGGCTCCACTGTGCTCTGGCATGCTCTGCTTGGCTCTGGGGAGGTCAGCAATAGAGATCTCGGCTGGTTAGCCTTAGTTATACACAGTTTCGTTTGGTAAGGTTTGGTCAGGTTAGGTTAAGATATCTTTGACTTTTGTGCTATGCACTGCTGTTTGGTGGCTTCCTGCGCTCAACATTGGTCTACTATACTCTGTTCGACTCTGGGGAGGCCAGTAATAGTGGTCTCGTCTTGTTAGGTTTAGCTACGC
>NW_016937973.1:5204-6565 GCF_001483705.2 Eufriesea mexicana
GTACTGGCGGCCGGTGTGGATATCGCCAACGATTCAACACAACGCCCTGGGCCGCCATCCGGTGTGCCCTATTGTACCATATGGTGCTCCAATACATAATGGCGGTGATAGGCGACCATTTGGCGGAGCGCTCGATCGAGTATCCCGGACCATATTCGACCGTCGTGCGGGCGACGAACTGCGTGGTTCCACAGGGATCGGTGCTCGGACCGATCTTCTGGGACCTCGCGTACGATGCCGTGTTGCGCAACCCCTCCCCCGCGGCCTGAGCCTGACATGTCACGCGGACGACACGCTGGTGGTGGCCGCCGGGCCGATTTGGGTGGAGGACACGCTGCGCGCGGGAAGCGGCGTTGCCCTCGTCGCGAATAGCATCCAGCGACTGGGGCTGAGTATTTCCCCAGGGATGACCGAGGCAATGTGGTTTTGACTTCGGTATCGCGGGAAGCCGCCCAAGTCACTGATGCGCTTGGGGAACGTAGTGGTCGACGTTCGGGACCGGATGAAATATCTCGGTCTCTTCCTCGATAGCCACTTGAGGCTCGACTAGCACCTTCTCGTTCTGGAAACACGCCTGGAATGTATGGCGGGGGGGCTGTGTCGCCTGCTACCCAGCCTGGGTGCGCCAGACAGGAGGGTGCGCCGCCTTTACACGGGAGTCGTTCGCTCGGTGGGACTTTACCTGTCTCCGATCTGGGCGAACGACCTGGTCGCTAGTCCGCATAGTCTGGCGATTCTCCGGCGAGTCGCTCGCAGGATGGCGATAAGGGTCGTGCGCTTTTACCGTACGACATCCCACTAGCTGGGGATGGTCCGGGCGGGTGCTCCGCCGTTCGAAATGCAAGCAGTGGGTGAGGCCCATATCTACGGACACCTGCACCCTGGCGGCGGCGGTGCTCCTGAAGAAGGGGCCTGTTCGTTCAGGCGAAGGTTCCGGCAGTCCGTGATGACCGCCCGGCGAGCTCGGCTGAGGAAGCCGAGCAGCTGGCGGCACCGGGCGATCGAGGCTGTGCTCCCCGTGCTGGGTGCATGGCGGCGCAGTGGCAGCCGGCACACTCTCCGCCTGACATTTGTGCTAACCGGGCACGGGTGCTTCGGGGAGTACCTGTGTCGTATCGGGCGGGAACGTGAGACGCGGTGACATCACTGCGGTGAAGGGTGGGACACAGCGCAGCACACGCTTGAGGAATGTCCGGCGTGGTCTCCCTAGCGCCGGGTACGTTGTCGAGTGATTGGCCGGTTCCTTTCACTATCCGTCGTGGTGGCGCGGGTGATGGACAGCTTATGTTCGTGGCTTACGATGACCTCCTGCGAGGCGGTTATGTTACAGAAGGCGGCGGCGGAGGTAGCCCGCTAGCGTA
>NW_016937974.1:0-451 GCF_001483705.2 Eufriesea mexicana
TAGTCGAAAATGTCAACAAAATTGAATTTTCCAGTCAGATTCTATAGCACAGCAATGGCTATATCATGCCCATAGAATCTTTCCTCCTTATTTAAGCAATAAAATTAGCTCACCACGATATTAGTCGAAAATGTCAATAAAATTGAATTTTCCAGCGAGATTCTCTAGCATTGCAATGCCGACTGTACACCAATTGTATCTTTCCTGCTTATTTATTCAAGAAGTTTAGCTCACCACGAAATTAGTCGAAAATGCCAATAAAATTGAATTTTACAGCCAGATACTGTAGCAATGCAATGGCTATAGCACGGCAATAGAAACTTTCCTCGATATTTATGCACGTAAGTTAGCTCACCACGATATTAGTGGACAAATGTGAATGAAATTGAATTTTCGAGACAGATTCTACTGCATTGCAATGGCTAGAGCACTCCAGAATTATCGTTCCTCC
>NW_016937975.1:0-328 GCF_001483705.2 Eufriesea mexicana
CTATAGTACGCCAGTAGAACCTTTCCCCCTTGTGTGTGAAAGAAAGTTAGGCCTCAAGGATAGCAATCGATAATGTCAATAAAATTTAATTTTCCAGCCAGGTTCTATAGCATTGCAATGGCTATATCACAACAATAGTATACTTCTCACTTATTCATTCAAGAAAGTTAGTTCACCACGATATCAGTCGAAAATGACATTAAAAATGAGTTTTCCATCTAGATTCTATATCAGTGCAATGGCTATAGCACGCCAATAGTATCCATTCCCATTATTTAGGCGGGAAAGGTAGCTCACCACGACAGTAGACGATAGTGTCAATAAAATT
>NW_016937976.1:0-1007 GCF_001483705.2 Eufriesea mexicana
AATACCAAGCATAGCATAACTCAAACTATCGTGCCGAGTCCGCTACTGCAGGCCTCCACTGAGCCAAGCAGGTCATACTAGATCACTGCAGAGCGCAGGAATCAATTGAATCGCAGTGTATAACAAACAAGTCAGAGCCACCCAAACGTAAGTCAAACCAGCAGTACATAACCAAACGTAGCCTAACCCAAACCAACGTGCCGGGACCAATATCGCTGCCCACCCCAGGGACAAGGAGGTCACACTAGACCACAGTAGAGCGCAGAAGTCCGCCGAATAGCAGTGCACAGCACAAAAAATTAAGGACACTGACCATACATAGCCTAACCCAAACTACCCGAATGCTACTTTACACAACATAAGGTGCCGCGACCGCTATTGCTGGCCTCCACAGGGCCAAGTAGAACATATTGTTGGTGAGTAGAACGTAGAAATCCGTAGAATCGCAGTGTATATCTGAAAAGTCAAAGCTAGCTAAGCCCAACCCAAACTAACAGAACATAGCCGAACGTAGCCTAACTCTAACTGTCGTGCCGAGACCTCTATTGCTGCTGTCCCAAGTGCCAATCAGGACACGCTAGAGCACAGTAGGGCGAGGAAATCCTCCGAATAGCAGCGTACAGTACAAAAGCTAATGCTATCCTGACCAAACTTAGCCTAACCGAACCTAACCGAACGTAACGTACTCAACATAACGCGCCGCGACCACGATTGCTGGCCTCTCCAATTGCCGAGCAGAGCACATTGGTGGATAGTACAGCGCAGAAATCCATTGAATCGCAGTGTACATCAAAAAGGTCAAAGCAACTCAAGCATAACCCAAAACTACAGAACGTAGTCAACATAGCCTAACTCAACCTTACGTGCCGAGACCGCTATTGCTGCACCCCCAGAGTCAAGCATGACATGCCAGAGCACAATTGTGAGCTGAAATCCATCGATTTGCAGTGTACAGCAAGGAAGTTAATGCTATCCTGACCAAACAAAGCCCGACCCAACCTAACCGT
>NW_016937977.1:0-2647 GCF_001483705.2 Eufriesea mexicana
GATATTAGTCGTAAAAGTCAATAAAATTGAACTTTCGAGCCAGATTCTGCAGCATTGCAATGCTTGTAGCATGCCAACAGAATCTTTCCTCCTTACTTATGCAAGGAAGCTGGCTCACCGCGATATTAGTCGTAAAAGTCAATAAAATTGAACTTTCGAGCCAGATTCTGCAGCATTGCAATGCCTATAGCATGCCAACAGAATCTTTCCTCCTGATGTATGGAAGAAAGGTAGCTCACCACCATATTAGTCGAAAATGTCAATAAAATTGAACTTTCCAGCCAGATTCTATAGCATTGCAATGATTATAGCTTGCAAATATAATCCTTCCTCCTTGACAACGCAAGAAAGTAAGCTCACCACGATACTAGTAGAAAAGGACAATAATATTAAACTTTCAATCCAGATTCTGTACCATTGCAATGGCAATAGCACGCCAATAGAATCTTCCCTCCTTACTTATACAAGGAAGTCGGCTCAGCACGATGTTAGTCAAAAATGTCAAAGAAATTGAATTTAGCACGATGTTAGACAAAAATGTCAAAGAAATTGAATTTTCAAGCAAGATTCTATTGCATTGCAATGCCTATAGCACGCCATTAGAATCAATCCTCCTTATATATGCGAGAAAGATAACTCAACACGTTATAAGTCGAAAATGTCAATAAAATTGATTTTTCCAACCAGATTCTTTGGCATCGCAGTGGCTATAGCTCGCCAATGGAAACTTTCTTCCATGTTTATGCAGGAAAGTTATCTCACCAAGATATTAGTCGTAAATGTCAATAAAATTGAATTTTCCGGCAAGATTCTATAGCATTGCTATGCCTGTAGCATGCCAACAGAATCTTTCCTCCTGATTTATGGAAGAAAGTTAGCTCACCACCACATTAGCCGTAAATGTCAATAAAATTGAATTTTCCGGCAAGATTCTATAGCATTGCTATGCCTGTAGCATGCCAACAGAATCTTTCCTCCTGATTTATGGAAGAAAGTTAGCTCACCACCACATTAGCCGTAAATGTCAATAAAATTGAATTTTCCTGCCAGATTCTACAGGATTGAAATGGCTATAGCACGCCAATAGAATCTTTCCTCCATTCTTATGCCAGGAAGGTAGATCACCACGATATTAATCCAAAATGTCAATAAAATTGAACTTTCCAGCATGATTCGATAGCATTACAATGCCTGTAGCATGCCAACAGAATCTTTCCTCCTGATATATGGAAGAAAGGTAGCTCACCACCATATTAGTCGAATCAATAAAATTGAACTTTCCAGCCAGATTCTACAGCATTGCAGTGGTAATAGGTTGCCAATATAATCTTTCCTCCTTGTTTATGCAAGAAAGTTAGCGCACCACGATATTAGTCTAAATGTCAATGAAATTGAATTTTCCATCCCGATTCTATAGCATTGCAATGACAATAGCACGACAATAGAGTCTCTCCTCCTTATTTATGCAAGAAAGCTAACTCACCACGATATTAGTCGAACATGTCAATAAAATTGAATTTTCCGGCCAGATTCTACAGCATTGCAATGGATATAGCACGCCAAAAGGATCTTTCTGCCATACTTATGCCAGGAGGCTAGCTCACCACGATATGAGTCGAAAATGTCAATAAAATTGAAACTTCCATCCAGATTCTATAGCATTGCAATGGCAATAGCACGCCAATACAATCTTCCCTCCTTACTAATACAGGAAAGTTGGCTCACCACGATATTAGTCGAAAAGGTCAATGAAATTGAATTTTCCAGCCAGATTCTATAGCAATGCAAAGCCTATAGCACGCCAATAGAATCTTTCCTTCGTATTTATGCGAGAAAGTTAACTCACCACGATATTAGCCGAAAATGTCAATAAAATTGATTTTTCCATCCAGATTATATAGCATTGCAGTTGCTATAGCTCGCCAATAGAATCTTTCCTCCTTACTTATGCAAAAAAGCTAACTCACCACGATATTAGTCGGAAATGTGAATAAAATTGAAATTTCCAGCCACATTCTATAGCATTGCAGTGGTTATTGCTTGCCAATGCAATTCTTCCTCCATGTTTATGGAAGGAAGTTAGCTCTCCACGGCATTAGTCCAATTGAAAATAAAATTGAATTTTCCATCCAGATTCTATAGCATTCCAATGGCAATAGCACACCAATAGAATTCTTCCTCCTTGTTTATGCAAGAAAGTTAGGTCACCACGATATTAGTCGAAAATATCAATACTATTGAACTTTCCAGCCACATTCTATAGCATTGCAGTGGTTACTGCTGCCAATGCAATCTTTCCTCCATGTTTATGCAAGAAAGTTAGCTCACAACATTAGCCGAATATGTCAATAAAATTGATCTTTCCAACCAGATTCTACTGCATTGCAATGGCTATTGCACTCCAGGAGGAGCTTTCCTCCTTACTTAGGGAAGGAAGTTTGCTCACCACGATATTAGTCGTAAATGTCTGTAAAATTGATTTTTCCAGGCATATTCTTTGGCATTGCAATGCCAATAGCACGCCAGTAGATTCTTTCCGCCTTATCTACGCAAGAAAGCCATCTCACCACGATATTAGTCGAACATGTCAATAAAATTGAAATTTCCATCCAGATTCTATAGCATTGCAATGGCAATAGCACGCCAA
>NW_016937978.1:0-567 GCF_001483705.2 Eufriesea mexicana
TCATTGATCTTTGTGCTATACACTCCTATTCGGTGGCGTTTTGCGCTCTGCTGTGCCCTAGTATATTCTGCCTGGCCCTGGGGACGCCAGTAGTAGCGGTCCAGGCACGTTAGGTTCAGTTAGGTATCGCTTGGCTGTATCACGTTTCCATAGGATAGGAGAGGGCAGCATTGTCTTTTGTACTATACACCGCTGCACTGTCGATGCTACGCTCTACGTTTCTCCGCAATAATCTGCTTGACTATGGGGACGCCAGCAATAGCTCCCTCGGCCCAGCCAGCAATAGCTCCCTCGGCCCGGTAATTTGAGTTAGGGTACGTTCGGTTACGTTATATTAGTTTGGGTTCGGTCCGGATAGATTTGAGTTTCCTGGTATGCACTGCTATTCTGGGGGTCTCTAATTTCCACTGTGCCTTAGTATGCCCTGCTTCGCACTGGGGTGGCCAGTGATAGTGGTCTAGGCACGTTTGGTTGAGTTGGGTAACGTTTCGTCTGGTTAGACTCGACGGTTATGTTAGGGTATCAACTGCTTTTGTGCACTATATTGCAATGCGGTGGTCTTCTGCG
>NW_016937979.1:0-1238 GCF_001483705.2 Eufriesea mexicana
TGCAATGGCTATAACACGCCAATAGCATCTTTCCTCCTTATTTATGCAGGAAAGATAGCTCACTGCGACATTAGTGGAAAATGTAAATAAAATTGAATCCTACAGCCAGATTCCATAGCATTGCAATAGCTATTGCAAGCCAATAGGATCTTTCCTCCTTATTTATGCAAGAAAGCTAGCTCACCGCGATATTATTTGGAAATGTCAATAAAAGTGTATTTTCCATGCAGACTCTATAGCGTTGCGATGGCTATTGCACGCCAATAGAATCTTTCCTCCTTATCTATGCAACGAAGTTAGATCACCACGATATTAGTCGAAAATGTGAATAAAATTTAATGTTCCAGCAAGATTCTATAGCATTGCGATGCCAATAGGACACCAATAGTATCTTTCTTCCTTATTTATGCAAGAAAGATAGCTCACCGCGACATTAGTCGAAAATGTGAATAGAAAAGGATCTTCCAGCCAGATTCTATAGCATTGCAATGGCTATAACACGCCAATAGTATATTTCTTCCATATTTAAGCATGAAGGTTAGCTCACCACGATATTATTTGAAAATGTCAATGAAATTGTACTTTCCATGCAGATTTTATAGCATTGCGATGGCTATTGCACGCCAATAGAATCTTTCCTCCTTATATATGCAACGAAGTTAGCTCATCACGATATTAGTCAAAATGTCAATAAAATTTAATTTTCCAGCAAGATTCTATAGCATTGCGGTGCCTGTTGGACGAGTTGGACGCCAATGGAATCTTCCCTTCTTATTTATGCAAGAAACATTGCTCACCCAGATATTAGACGATATTGTCAATAAAATCTTATTTTCCAGTCAGATTCCATATCATTCCAATGACTATAGCACGCCATTAGAATCTTACCTCCTTACATATGCAAGAAAGTTAGCTCACCACGGTATTAGCTGACAAAGTCATTGAAAAAGACTTTCCCAGCCAGATTCCATAGCATTGCAATGGCTATAGCGCGCCAATAGTATCTTCCCTCCTTATTTAAGCAAGAAAGTAAGCTAGGCACGGTATTAGTCGAAAATGTCAATAAAATTATATTTTCCAGCCTGATTCTGTCGCACTGCAGTGGCTACAGCACGCCAATGGAATTTTTCCCCCTTTTTTATGCAAGAAAGTTGGCTCACCGCAACACTAGTCGAAAATGTGTATAAAATTGAATCCTCCAGCCAGATTCTACAGCATTGCAACGGCTATAGCAAGCC
>NW_016937980.1:0-985 GCF_001483705.2 Eufriesea mexicana
CTAACGAATCGTAACATAGCCGAACGCAGCCTAACGTGCCGAGGCCGCTATTGCTGGCCTCCCTGCGCCAATCAGTACATACTAGAGCACGGTAGAACGCAGAAATCCAACGAACATCAGTATATAGCACAAAGGTCAAAACTATGCTATCCTAACCTAACCAAGCGTAGCATAGGCGGAGGCAACGTATCCGAAACTGACGTGCCACAACCGATATTGCTGGCCGCACAAGGGCTAAGCAGAGTGTAGCAGAGCCATGTAGAGCGCTGAAATTTTCCGAATAGCAGTGTACGGCTCAAAAGTCAAAGCTATCCCAACCAAGCCGAACCGAGCCGAACATAACCAATCGTAACGTAAATCTACCTAAAGTGACGAAAGCACTATTCTTAGCGCCCACAGAGTCAAGCAGAATGCGGTAGCGCACAGAAGTACGTAGAGGTCAATAGAATAGCAGTGTTTAGCACAAACGTCGTATATATCCTGACATAACGCAACGCAACCTAACACGTCCAAACGTAATATAACCCAAAGTAACGTACCGCGGCCAATATTCCTGGCGTCCACGGGGACAAGCAGAGTGTAGTAGCGCACAATAGGGCGCAGATGTCCGCAGAATTGCGGTGAGTAGCACAAAAGTAATAGCTATCGCAGCCTAACCCAACGTAACCTAACCAACACAAACGTAATCTAACCCAACCTAACGTGCCGCGACAACTATTGTTAGAGTCCCCCCGGCGAAGCAGAATACAGTAGAGCATAGTAGACCGTAGAAACCCACCGACAATCAGTGTGCAACGAAAGCCATATCTATCCAGGCCTAACCCAGACTAACGTGAAGTATCCAGATGTAGACTAATGCAACATAACGGCCCGAGGCTACTGTTACTGGCGTCTCCAGAGTCGAGCAGAGCATAGTGGAGCAACGTAGGGCGTAGAAATCCACCAAATATCAGTGTATAGCACAAAAGTCAAAGCTATCTTACCC
>NW_016937980.1:6266-10421 GCF_001483705.2 Eufriesea mexicana
GTATGTAAACTATCTGAACATAACACGCCGAGACCACTGTTGCTGTAATCCACAGAGCCAAGCAGAATATACTGGTGCACAGTAGACCGCGGAAATCCACCGCATTGCAGTGCATAGAGCAAAAGTGGAAGATGTAGTAACCAAACATGGCCATACCTGAAGACTCCAATCGGAGTGCATCTCAACCCAACGCGCAGAGACCACTACTTCCTGGCCTACACAGAGCCAAGCAGAATGAAATAGAGCACAGTAGAACACAGAAATCCACCTAATAACTGTGTATAGCACGAAAGTCAAAGCTATCCTAACCAAACATGTCCTAACATAACATAACCAACCATAACATAACCCGAACCAACGTGCTACTGCCACTATTGCTCGCCACCCCAGAGTCGAGTAGAGTATAGTAGAGTATTGTTGAGCGCAGAAATCCACCGAATTGCAGTGTATGGCACAAATGTCGAGGATACCAAAGCCTAACCTAACCGAACCTAACCTTACCAAACGTAGCGTATATCTACATAACGTGCGGCGACCACTGCTGTTGGCATCTCCAGAGCCAAGCAGAATATAGTAGAGCGCACTACAGCACAGAAATCCACCGAACAACCATGTATAGCACGAAATACGTAGCTATCTAAACCGAACTTAACCTACTCTAGCATAACCAAACATAACATAACTCAACGTAACGTGCCACCTCACCCATCCCCATATTCGAGCAGAGTATTGTAGAGCAACGTAGAGCGCAGAAGACCACGGAATAGCAGCGTACGGCATAAAAGTCGAAGTTTTCCTAACCAAACCTGACATAACCTAACGTAACCGAACGTAGCATAGCTCGATATAACGTGCCACTACCACTGCTGCTGGCATCCCCAGAGCCCAGCAGAATACAGCAGAGCACTGTAGATCACAGAAATCCACCGAGCAACACTGTACGGCAAGAAAGTCAAAAATGCCCTAACGAAACTTAGCCTAAAATAGCCTAACAAGGCATAACCGATGCCAATATAAAGTGCCGCGACCGCTATTGCTCTCCTCCCCAGAGTCGAGCGGTGTATATTGCAGCAATGTTGATCGCTAAAATCCAACGAATAGCAGTGAATGGCACAAAAGTTTAAGCAAATCTGTCCTGATGTAACCAAACATGTCATATGCAAACGTAGCCTAACCACAACTAATGCGCCGAGGCAACAATTACTGCACTCCCCAGAGCCAAGCAGAAAATGTCAGAACACTGTTGGGGGCAGAAGTCGGAGGACAGCAGTGTATAGCACAGAAGTCTAAGCTACCGTATCTTAACCTCACCAAACGTAACATAACGAAGCGTGGCAGAGCTCAACATAACGTGCCGAGACTACCATTGGTGGCCTCGCCAGAGTCAAGCAGAAAATATCAGAACGCCGTAGAGAGCAGGTATTCGCGGATAGCAGTGTAGAGCACAAAAGTCTGAACTATCCATTCCTAACTTCATCAAATGCAGCCTGACACAACATACCGTGCCGAGACCACTGTTACTGGCCTCCCCTCCGCGAAGCAGAATTTACTACATCACAGCGGGGCGCAGAAACCCACCGCTTTCCAATGTAGAGCACAAAAGCCATAGATATACTAACCTAACCTGTCTTAACCAAACTTAACCAAACGTAGCATAGCTCAATATTACGTGCGGCGACCACGGCTAATGTCCTCACCAGAGGCAACCATAATGTAGTAGAGCATACTAGATCACAGAGATCCGCCTGGTAACACCATATTGCATGAAATACAAGTATTGTGCGCGTTACCGTGGCCCGCCATCTGGCGACCGCGCCTTACCTCGAGCAAATACTTTATAACGGCTTCGCGAAAAAGATGTTATTGTACTTTCTAGCGTCACCGCTGCAGGGGAACGCGTGTGTAGGTGTTGAATACGCGGCTTGGAAAAATCCTGCCCTCACCATTTAAGAATCATGGGACAAGTTGGAACTTCCCTTGCGGGAAGCAGCTCACATGGCCGTGGCTCCAGGTTGTCTTGAAGCCCGCAGCCTCGTTACCAGCGGGGGCCACGTGGAGGCGGAGCTGCCAGCTTTCGCTCGGTCACAGCAGGATGGCGTGCTCCGATATAGCTGCACCGTCCTGGTATCCGTCTTTGAATACCGCCTGCGGTGACGGTCGCAGTTGCCTTTCCTCCCTTCCCTTGCTGTTGTTTTCCTCCGGTGCTTCTCGTTGTCATCCTGTCTGGCCATCTTCTTTGTATGTCCAAGTTGGCTGCTTCCTCCTGAGGAGTGGTTGGTCCTGTTCCGATTGGGTCCTTCTTGTGCTAGCATTGTGCATCTTCTTAGTCCTCTGCTTCTAATTTCTTCTTCTCCTTCCACACCGCGTCTTCTCCCTTCGCCACCACATTTTCCTCTTGAAGTTGTTCCCTCTATTCTTTCCCTCCATTTCTTCCCTTGGCAGGGAGTACGTCGCGAGCTAACTTCCGAAAGTGACGAAACGCCTTTCTCGACGTGAGGATACTGGCCACCTGAATTTGTGATCGTCGAGTCCTTCTTTCAGTGCGCACCGGCTTTCACCTTAGAGTGAGCACTCTTCTATGATGTGCCTCGGCGTTTCCTCTTTACCGCAGTCGCACAGTTCCGTATCGCTGCAGCCAAAGTACTTCAGTTTGCTATTGAAGTCTCCATGGCCACTGAGGAGCTGTGTCACATGGTGGTCCACATGGATCCATTTATACTTGACACTCTCGTGGACGCTGCTGAAGTAAGCGTATGTTGTTCGACCTTTCTCTGTCGTTCGCCAACGCTCCGGCCAAGTGGCCATGGCTTCGTCCCGTAGGCGCCGCTTTGTTTCCACTATGTTAGAGGATTTCGTCCTTTCAGCGTCTACCCGCGCGCGCGTTTCAACCACCAGGTCGTTAGGCATTTCCCCAGCTATGGCTTGAAGAGCCTCTGTCGAAATTGTCCGGTATGCCTTCGTGACCTGAAGCAGGGCCATCCTCTGCGATCTCTCGAGAATCATTTTTGTCTTCAGGTTCAATAGGTCGCTCCAACCGGCTGTGGCGTACGTGGCGATCGTGACAAAGAGCCCCCTGTACAGGGTGCTTAAGGCTCCCCGTCCGAGGCCCCAGTTCACCTTGGCCACATTTGCAAGGCTATAGAACATTATTCTGCACTTGTGCGCTGTTTCTTGCACGTGCTTCTCGATCCTCAGACCGCGTTCAACTTGAACGCCTAGGTATTTGATCGATGGGCGCATCCTGATACTTCTCCCGTTGATGCGAATTGTTGGCGTTTGTACGGCATCGAGCTTCCCCTTCGCCAACAGCACCACCTCCTTCACGGCCGACAGTGCTAGCCTCCTGCGGCTGCACCATGTAGAGACCGCTGTGACCGCTGATTGCACCTCTCGCCTCGAGTTACCTCCGACCAGTATTATTATGTCGTCGGCGTACACAACCACTTCGCATTGGGTCTCCTCGGACTCTAGTTGCGCCAGCAAGTTGTCGAAAACGAGATTCCAGAAGCTGGGTCCTAGTATCGACACTTGCGGGCAACCCATTGTTACTTGCTTCTCGACAGACACGTGCTTCCCTATCAGCTGGACTCTCCTGTCCGTGAAGTAGCTTTGCGTCAGCTTGAACAAGTTCTGCGCGCAGTTCCTTCGCTTCAGTTCTTGGAGCACGTTAGGCCATCGCACATTATCGAAGGCACCCGAAATATCGCGTGCGATCGCTAAAATATACTTCCACTCGCTCTTCTCACTTATCGCTCTTCGTATCTTCACAATTGCGCCCTATGTTGATTTTCCAGAACGGAATCCGAACTGTCGCTCAGAGGACAGTAAATGATCGTGGAAGAGTGGGGCTATCCTTTTCGCCATTAGTCGCTCCAACAGCTTGTCAATCATTGACAGCAAGCATATCGGCCTCTATGAGTTTGGGCTACTTCTGCCTGTGTCCGGTCCCTTGAGAATAGTAACAACGTTACCGACCTTCCATCTCTTCGGGAAGAATGCCCACTCCAAACATGCGTTGACTAGATTCAGAAGCTCTTGATAAATAGAGCTCCATGCCTCCTGAACTACCTCCGAATCGATTCGGTCCGGGCCAGGCCATTTGCCACCCTTGAGACGCGTTATCGTGCTGCCCAGTTCCTCGTGTCCGAATGGGGG
>NW_016937980.1:10494-10720 GCF_001483705.2 Eufriesea mexicana
TCTGGAACGAGCGCGGATAACATCGCCTCCGCCGTGGATCGCCAATTCGAGTTTTCTCCGTGCGGCGTGCGGAGTGCGCACGTCGCCTCTTCTCTCCTCAGTTTCCCGAGGGCAGTCTTGTAGACAATTCCCCAGGGCTCTTTGTTTCCTTCATCGGTGACGAACTGACGCCAGTTTCGGATCCTCGCGTTCGTCACCATTCTGGTGTACCTCTTTCGTGGTTCGC
>NW_016937981.1:0-314 GCF_001483705.2 Eufriesea mexicana
GTGTATAGCACAAAAGACAAAGATAACCCAACCAAACCTATCCTAATCTAGCCAAACCAAGCGCAACATACCTCAAACTTGCGTGCCGATACCACCATCGCTGTCCTCCACAGAGCCAAGCGGAACAAACTACAACCCACTAGAGCACAGAAGTTGAACGTATAGCAGTATATAGCTTAAAAGTCAGGGCTACCCTATTCTAACCTACCCAAACGCACCGTAAACAAACGTAGCCTAACCTAACCTAATCTGCCGAGGCCAATATTGCTGGCATCCGCATCGAAAAACGGGACATATTAGAGAAAACTAAAGTG
>NW_016937982.1:0-966 GCF_001483705.2 Eufriesea mexicana
ATGGGTGGATGGAATTATGCATGTATGGTTGTGTGGATGTATGGATGTATCGATGGCTGCATGTATGGATGTATGGATGGAAGTTTGTATGGATTTATGGATGGATGTACGAATGGACATGTGTTTGGATTTATGGATGCGTGTATGGAAGGGCGTATGTATGCATGCATGTATGGATTAATGTATGGATGTTTGTACGGATGTATGTATGGATATATCTATGGATGTATGGATGGGTGTGTGTATGGAGTATGTATGGATGTATTGATCGACGTATGTATGGATAGGTGTATGTATGAATCTGTGGATGTGCGTATGATTGTATGTATGGATGGATGGTTGTATGTTTGGACGGATTTATGGATGTATGGATGTGTGGATGTATGGATGTACGAATGTATGGATGTATGGATGGTTGTATGTACGTATCGATGTATGTATGGATGTAATGATGGATTGATGGATTGGTGGATGGGTGTATGTATGGATGTATGCATGGATGAATGTATGTGCGTGTGTATGGATGTATGTATTGTAGTATGTATGGATGTATGGATGCTTGGAGGGACTGGAGGGATGATGTTTGGATGGATGGATGTATGGATTGATCGACGTATGGATCTATGGATGTATTTAACGATCGATGTATGAATGGGTGGATGTACGGTAGGATGGATGTATGTGTGGATGGCAGTGCCGATAGTAGGATGTATGGATGGATAGAGGTATGGACGGACGGATGTATGGATGGATAGAGGTATGGATGGATGGACGTTTGAATGTATGGATGAACGTATGTGTGCATGATTGAGTGTATGGATGTATTTGAGATATGTATGTATGGATGTATGTGATGGTGTATGTATGTATGTATGTATGGATGTATGTATGAATGAATGTATAGGTGTATGTATGGATCTGTGTATTGATATGTGTATGGATGCATGGCGGGATGGATGGATTGGT
>NW_016937983.1:0-2278 GCF_001483705.2 Eufriesea mexicana
GCGTGGCTTGGCTAGGTTCGGACAGTTTTGGTTAATGTAGCTATGACTCCTCTGTAATACACTGCTGTTCAGTTGATATCTGTGCACTGCATTGCTCTACTAGCATCTCCTTGCCTCTAGGGAGGCCAGAAATAGCGGTCGTGACAGATTTTTGTAGGACATGCTAAGCTTTGTTAGGCTACTCGAGGCTAAGTTTGGTTAGGATATCTTCGACCATTGTGCTATACACTGCTATACGGTAGATATCTGCGCTCTGCATTGCTCTACAAGCATCTGGTTGTCTCTGGGGAGGCCAGCAATATCGGACATGGCTCGATTGGTTTGGCTAGGTTGCGATCGGCATGGTCAGGTTTGGTCATGTTTGGTAAGGGTATCTCCGACTTTCTGCTATACACTGCTATTCGGCGGATTTCTGCGCTCTGCTCTGCTCTACCATATCCTGCTTGGCTATGGGGACGCCAGAAGTATTTGTCTCGGCACGTTAGTCTAAGTTATGTTGCGTTTGGTTATGCTACGTTTGGTTATGTTCGGATAGGATTGCTTAGACTTTTGTGCTATAAACTGGTATTCGGCTGATTTCCGCGCTCTTCATTGCTCTACTACCCTCTGCTCGGCTGTCGTGAGACCAGCAGTAGCTGTCGCGGCACATTAGGTTTTGTTAGATTACGCTTGGGTTGGTTAGGATATATTGTGGTAGATTAGGATATCTTTGGATTTTGTAATACAATCTGTTATTTGTTGGATTTCTGCGGTCTACTGTGCTCTGGTATATTCTGCTTGGTTATGGGGATGCAGGCAGTATTGGTCTCGGCACGTTAGTCTAAGTTATGTTGCGCTTGGTTATGTTACGATTGGTTAGGTTAGGACAAAATAGCTTTGACTATTGTGCTATAATCTGCTACTCGGTGGATTTTTGAGCTCTGCTTCGCTCTAATATGGTCTGCTTGGTGCTGGGGAGGCCAGAAATTGTGGTCTCGGCACGTTAGATTGGGTTATGCTTTGTTTGGTTTTGTAACGCTTGTTTAGGTAAGGATAGGAAAGCTCGGACACTTCTGCTATACACCGCTATTCGGGGAATTTCTGCGCTCTACTGCGCTCTACTACACTCTGCTCGACTCGGCGGGGCCAGCAGATGTGGTCGTGCCTTGAATGGTTGTGCTAGGCCAGGTTTGGTATCGCTGCGGTTGGTCAGGTTCGGATAGTATAGCTTTGACCTTCGTCCTATACACCGCTATTCGGTGATATTCTACGCTCTACGTTGCTCTACTACACTCTACACGATTCTGTGGATGCCACTAATAGCTGTCTCGTTACGGTAGGTTGGGTTAGGCTACGTTCGGTTATGTTACGCTTGGCTATGTTAGGAGTGATTTGCTTTGACTTTTGTTCTGTACAGTGTCATTCGGCGGGGTTCTGCTCCCTACTGTGCTTCGGAATGTTCTGCTTGGCTCGGTGCATGCGAGTAATAGCGGTCTCGTCACGCTAGCTTTTCATATGTTACGTTTGGTTAGGTTACGTTAGCATTGACTATGCTTGGATACCTTCGACTGTTCCGTTATTCACAGCGATACTATGGGTTTCCGCGCTCTACTCTCCTCTATTCCGTACCGCTTGGCTCTGTGGAGGCCAGCATTAGCTGTCGGGTCACGTTTGTGTGAGTCAGTTTGAGTTCGGTTTTATTACGTTTGGCTCAGTTAGGGTAGGATCGCTTTGACTTCTGTGCTATACACTGCTACTCGGTGCATTTCTGCGCTCTACATTGCCCTAATATAGTCTGCTCGACCTTGGGGATGCCAGTGTTAGTGATGTCGGCACGTTAAGTTGAGCTATGGTACGTTTGACTAGTGTAGGATAGGATAGCTCTGACTTTCATGCTGTACACTGCTATTCGGTGTATTTCATCGCTCTGCTGTTCTCTAATATGCTGTGCTTGTCTCTAGAGATGCCAGCAATAGTGGTCTCGCGACGTTAGGTTGAGTCAGATTACGCATGGTTTGGTAAGGATACGTTGTGGTAGATTAGCTTATCTTTGGCTTTTGTGATACACACTGCTATTTGTTGGAATTCTGCGGCCTACAGCGCCCTAGGATATTCTACTTGGGTATGGGGATGCAAGAAGTATTGGTCTCGGCACGATAGGTTGATCTATGTCACTTTCGACTATGCTATGTTTGGTTACGCTCGTCTAGGATACCTTCGACTTTTGTGCTTCACAGCGTTATTCGGTGGACTTCTGCGCACTACTGTGATCACGTATGCCCCGATTTGCTCCGGGGAG
>NW_016937983.1:4320-6228 GCF_001483705.2 Eufriesea mexicana
TCCGATGGATTTCTGCGCTCTACATTGTTCTACCGCACGCTGCTGGCCTCTGGGGCGGCCAGCAATATTGGTTGTGTCACGTTGGGTTGTGACACGTTACATTTGGTTTATGTCAGGTTAGGTTAAGCTTGGGTAGGGTGGCTTTGAATTTTGTGCTATACATTGCCATTACATGGAATCCTGCGCTCTGCGCTCCGCCAATGTACTCTGCTTGGCGATGGGGGGAAAGCAATTGTGGCTGTGGCACGTTATGCTTAGTTACTCCGAGTTCGGTTATGTTAGGATATCTTTGACTTTTGTGCTGTACACTGCGGTGCGGTGGATTACTGCTCTCTACTCTGTTATCATATATTCTGCTTGGCTCTGGGGAGGCTAGAAATACTCGTCGCGGCTCATTAGGTCGAGTTTGATTACGTTTGTTTATTTTAGGTTACGTTCGATTAGCTTCGGATAGCTTTGTCTTATGAGGTCAACACCTGCCTTATGTGGACTTCTGTACTCTGCGGTGGTCTATAATGTTCTGCTTGTCTCTGGGGACGCCTGCTGTAGCGGTCGCGGCACGTTCGGTTTTATTACGTTACGTTTGGTTACGTTAGGTTATGATGTGTTTGGTCTGGATACCTCCGACTTTTGCTCTGCACATTGCAATGCGTCCGAACTCTACACTCTGCTGTGCTCCAATATGCTCTGCGTGGCTCTGGGGAGACCAGCAATAGAGGCCTCGGCCCGTTTAGTTTAGTCCGTCTACGCTCGGTTAAGTTAGGTTAGGTCTGGCTCTGTTAGGATGGCTGTGACTGTTGTGCTATACACTGATATTCGGTGCATTTCTGCGCTCTAGATAGCTCAACTATGCTGCGCTCGAATATCGGGATGCCAGCAGTAGTGGCCGTGGCAGGTTAGGCCATGTTATATTACTTTCGGTAAGGTTAGGTTTGGCTCGGTTTGTCTAGGATAGCCGTGACCTTCGAGCTCTCCAGTGCCATTCAGTAGATTCCTGCCACCTTCCGTGCTTTAATCTAATCTGCAAGTCCCTGTGGAGCCCAACAATAGTAGTCGCTGCACGTTACGCTGTGTTTGGCTACGTTAGGTTAGGTTACGTTTGTTTGGGTTAGGTTTGGATATCATTGACATTTCCCATGTACACTGTCACTCTATTGATTTTTGCGCCCTACTCTCCTCTAATACATAATAATTTCCACTGTGGAGGACAGCAATAGATGTCTAGGCAAGTTAGTTTGAGCTATGTAACATTCGCCGTGGTTAGGTTTGGTTCGGTTTGGTTAGTTTAACTTCGACAATTCTGCTGTACACTGCTATTCGGCCGATACCTGCGATCTGCATTGATCTGCTATCCTCCGCTTGTCTGTGTGAAGGCCAGTGATAGAAGTCGTGGCACGATTGTATGAGTTAGGTTACGCTTGATTATGTTACGTCAGGTAACGTTTTGTCAGGTTGGTTTTGACCTTTACGATATACACCGCTGTTTGGTGGATTGCCGCGCTCTACTCTGCTCTAGTATATTCAACTCGGCTATAGGGAGGCCAGCAGTGGTGGCCTCGGCACGTTAGTCAGAGTTATGTTGCGTTGGGTTAGGATAAGTTAGGTATCGTTAGGTTAGGATATCTTTGCCTTTAGTGCTATATATTTCTATCTGGTGGCTTTTTGGGCTCTACTTGGTTCTACTATACCCTGCTGGGTTCGGTTGAGGCCAGCAATCGTGATCTAGGCGCGTTTGTTTGAGTTAGGCAACGTTTGTTTTTGTTAGTTTTGAATAGCATAACCTTTCGTGGTGTACACGATTCTTCGGTGGATTTCAGCGCTCTACTGTGCTGTGTTATATTCTGCTTTGCCGCGGTGCGTCCAGAAATACTCTTCGCAGCTCGCTGCGTTGAGTTAGGCTTCGTTTGA
>NW_016937984.1:0-254 GCF_001483705.2 Eufriesea mexicana
ATGGCTATAGCACGCCAGTAGAATCTGTCCTGCTTACATATGCAAGAAAGCTAGGTCACCACGGTATTGGTCGAAAACGTCAGTAAGATTGAATATTCCGGCCATATTCTACAACATTGCAATGGCTATAGCTCGCCAGTAGGATCCTTCCTCCTTATTTATGTAGATATGTCAAGTCACAACGATATTACCCGAAAATGTCAATAAAATCGAATTTTCGAGGCAGATTCTATAGCATTGTAATGGGTATAGCG
>NW_016937985.1:0-500 GCF_001483705.2 Eufriesea mexicana
GATACCATAGCTTTGCAATGACTAGAGCACGCCAGCAGAATATTTCCGACTTATTTATGCAAGAAAGTTAACTCCCCACGATATTAGTCGTAAATGTCAATAAAATTGAATTTTCCAGCCAGATTCTACTGAATTGCAATGGCTATAGCACGCCAAAAGGAAAAAAAACTTTCCTCCTTACCTATGCAAGGAAGTTAGCTCACCACGATATCAGTAGAAAATGCCAGTAAAATTGAATTTTCCAGCAAGATTCTGTAGCATTGCAATGCCTATAGCACCCCAACCGAATCTTTTCTCATTACTTAAGCAAGAAAGTTAGCTTACCGCGATATTGGTCGTAAATGTCAATAAAATTGAATTTTCCAGCCAGTCACTAGAGCAATGCAATGTCTACAGCACGCCAATAGAATCTACCGTCCTTAATTACGCAAAAAAGGTAGCTCCCCACGATATTAGTCCAAACCGTCTATATAATTGAACTTTCCAGCCTGATTCTATAG